>NC_057800.1:155688599-155717795 GCF_018294505.1 Triticum aestivum | reverse complement strand
CCCAGCAGTCGGGGGGCTGATGGGTCCCAGCAGTCAGGGGGGCGAATCATTTTGGTTTTTTTCCTGGGCGCACTTCCTTGCGTGCAAAGATGTAGCTGGTGGGTCCCAGCAGTCAGGGGGGCGAATCATTTTTTTTTGCCCGGACGCACTTCCTTGCGTGCGAAGGTGTAGCTGGTGGGTCCCAGCAGTCAGGGGGGAAACGTTTTTTTCATGAAATACGGTGGCCCGTCCGGTGGGTCCCTGCTGTCAGGTGGAGGAATCATTATTTTCCGTGTAATAAGGAGGCACTTCCTTGCTGCCGCCATGGACCCAGCTGTCAGCCTCTCCACGTACAGTCCACGTCCGATGGAAGTCATTCCTTGACCATGTTGACCACGCCACGCTGAGAGCACCAGGGCAGTGGACGACGGCGAGGCCTAGGAAGGGGACGACATGGAGGCGGGGAAGACCCGATAGTTGTTTCCCACGCGGAGGGGAGTACGACTGTACGAGGGTTCACTGGTTCGTCCGCCGTCGCCGGAGAATAATAGCAGGTGTGGGTGAGTAGAGGGATGGCTAGGCTAGCGATGGGAGTACGGTCGGGCGGTGAGGCCTGCGCGGCAGCACAGCCGGCCGCGAGGAGGAGGGAGCAGGCAGTCCCGCCGGCGCTTGTTTGAGCGGCTGGAGCAGGAAGAGTAGAGATTGAAGAAGCACGACGGTCGTTGGATGGGCATCCAACAGTCAGTGCTTGTGCGTCAACCTTTTTTTAGGAAAGCCTCAAATCTATGGAAAACAGCATACAGCCCATCTGCCATTATTTCTAGTAATTTACAGCCCATTTGCTAATTCTTAAGGTTTTTTTGGAGCCCATATTCTTTTTGTTAGCATTGCAGCCCATATAGTGGCAACGGTTAAAAAATTATATGAAATTTTGCATATTTTGGTGCGGTCCGAACTGTTTTTAATCCCGAAATTTCGACTCACATTCAAACTGATTTTAAAAATAAATGTATATCAATATAAAATCCAACAAATTCTCCACGCATAAAAATTAATGTAATTTAAAATCTTGAAATGAAAAAAAAGATATTTGAAACTAATTGCCAGTTTGATGTGTTTTAAAAATGTACAACCCATTTCTCATTACTGATGGGCCATTTTCTCAGCCAGCCGAATGAAAGCTCTCCTCGTCTTGAAAGATTTGCAGCCCAACAGGCCTGACAAAGCGACTTGGTAAATCACAAAAAAACTGGGCTGTGGTCGTGGACCCAGCTGTCAGCCTCTCCATGTACAGTACTCTTCCGATGGAAGTCGTTCCTTGACCACGTTGACCACGCCGAGCGGAGAGCACCACGGCGGTGGACGACGGCGAGGCCTAGGAAGGGGATGACGCGGCAGTGGAAGCCCACGCGGAGAGGACTACGAGGGTTCACTGGTTCGGCTGCGGTGTGAGGCTGCCGTCGCCGCAGGGCCTGGCCAGCAGTGGGAATAGTAGGGGGCGGTGAGGCCTCTGCGGCAGCACAGCCGGCCAGGGGAGGCAGGAGCATGCGGCACGACCAGCGCTGCTTTGGGCGGCTGGAGCAAGAAGACCAGAGGTTGAAGAAGCACTACGGCCGTTGGATGGACATCGTACGGTCACTGGAGCTAGAATCATTCATATTGACTAAGTTGACAAAGCCCTTCGTCCCCGTCAACTTAGTAGGCCCACAAGTCAGCCTCCCAGCAAGGTGGGTCCCAGCTAGCGGGGGGAGTATTCATTTTTTTTGTGCGTAATAAGGAGGCACTTCCGGTGGGTCCGAGCTGACAGCGGGGGGAACGTTTTTTTCGCGACATACGGTGGCCCGTCCGGTGGGTCCCAGCAGTCAGGGGGAAACGATTTTTTTCGCAAAATACTGGTGGCCCGTCCGGTGGGTCCCTACTGTCAGGTGGAGGAATAATTATTTTCCGCGTAATAAGGAGGCACTTCCTTGCGGCTATCGTGGACCCAGCTGTCAGCCTCTGCACGTACAGTACTCTTCTGATGGAAGTCAGTCATTGACCATGTTGACCACGCCACGTCGAGAGCACCAGGGCGGTGGACGACGATGAGGACTAGGAAGGGGACGACTCGGAGCCGGGGAAGACGCAGTAGTGGATGCCCACGCAAAGAGGAGTACGAGGGTTCACTGGTTTGGCTGCGGTGTGAGGCTGCTATCGGCGCAGATTAACAGGGGGTGTGGGTGAGTAGAGGGATGGCCTGGCCAGCGGTGGGAGTAGTAGGGGGCGGTGAGGCCTCCGCGGCATCACAGCCGGCCACGGGAGGCAGGAGCACGCGGCACGATCAGCGCTAGTTTGGGCGGCTGGAGCAAGAAGACCAGAGGTTGAAGAAGCACTACGACCGTTGGATGAACATCGTATGGTAACAGGAGCTAGAATCGTTCATATTGACTAAGTTAGACAAACCCTCCATCCCCGTCAACTTGGTAGGCCCACAAGTCAGCCTCCCACTATGCTGGGTTCCAGCTGGCAGGGGGAATATTCATTTTTTTGTGCGTAATAAGGAGGCACTTCCTTGCGTGCGAAGATAGCTGGTGGGTCCGACATGTCAGCAAGGGGCACTTTATTTCACGAAATACAGAGGCCCTTCTGGTGGGTCCCAGATGTCAGGTGGAGGAATCATTATTTTGCGCGTAATAAGGAGGCATTTCCTTGTGTGCGGCCGTGGACCCAGCTGTCAGCCTCTCCACGCACAGTCTACTTCCAATGGTGTCGTTCGTTGACCATGTTGACCACGCCATGTCGAGCGCATCCAAGGTGGTGGACGACGGCGAGGCCCTGGACAGCAACGAGCCGGAGATGGGAAGATGCAGGAGTAGAGTCGCAGACGGAGAGGTGTACGAGGGTTAACTGGTTCTAGTGCGATGTGGTTCGGCAGTCGGTGGAGAAGAACAGGAGGTGTGGAGGGGTGGAGGGATGGCCTGGCCAACGGTGGAGTAGTGCTTCATAGTGAAGCGTGCTAACCAGAGCTACTAGCAGCAGGAGGCGGGAGGTGGTCCCGGCGGTGCTGGAGGAAGAAGATGAGAGATTGAAGATGGATGCCTGTCGTTGGATGTAAATCCAACGGCTAACATGTCAAAATCATTTGTTGACTAAATTGACAACGACTTGCATTGGCTTCGACCTATTGGCCCACATTTCAGCCTCCAAAAATGTGGCACGTATTCAACCCATTTTTTCAGAATTTACAGTCTTTTTTTGCACGGTAGAATTTACAGTCAATTTGATCTTCTTCTTTTTGAATTACAGCCATTAACTGGGCTGCGTGAACAAATAATGTAGCGTCCATGCGGCCCGTTTATTTTATTTCCTAAAAAATTACTTGCCATTTGCACTTTTTCGAAATACATGATTTTGCTGGGCTGATTCTAATTATAATGTTGGGTTGGGCCAACAATGTTATCAAAAAATAAAAAGGGATTGAGCATTTTTTTAGAAATATATTTAAATAATAAGTGATATTATTACATTCGTCCTTAAATCTTACCAAGCTTTTGTACACGATCACTAGGATTTTCGTGCCAAAACTATCCAGGATTTTATTTGTTAAGAAATTATTTTTATAAGTTAATAAGATGTGGGATATTGTTTTCTTACATATGTAAGTATCTGTTAAATATATGATGACAATAAAAATAATATATAATAACATATGAAATATATTTTTTTAGAAAAATAGGGAGCATCTCCCCAGTTCCATTGCTGAGAACGAAACCACAACATATTCTGATACAGCAGCTCAAAGAGCAGTTCGAAAGTAAAGGTAGAAAAGCTACAAACTAGGGGGTGGATGAACAAGTTCTCTGAATAACACAAATCACCCGAGCGGTGCCAAAGGTAGAGCGGATAGAGCACTCAAATGACACAAGGAGGGTCCAGCGAAGCCTTCATGCTCTTCAGCTGAGAGGCCGTGTCAGCCTGCGGCGACCAGTAAGCAAGCGAAGAGACCGGGCTGGAAGGCGTAGCATGGTGGATGTCCCTCTTTTTCAGCGCCAGGTGCCCATCATCTTCATCAGAGATCTTGAGATGAGCCCACGGGTCCAGCCCCAGAGCAGGTCGAGCCTTGTTCAGCCACAAGTGATCGCCAACGGTTTCTGGAGGGATCTTGCTAGGGTTTCCACGAAGCTCATCAACTTGTCCTTGTCTGATCCGGAGGAGAGAATCGCCCAGTTCCTCACCATGTTCCTGATCAACCTCAAGACCCGCGGAATGGAAATCCAGGACGTGTTACTGAAAATCATAGCATTTCTATATTTCCAGAGGCACCAAAGGACAGCTGAGCTAACAGTGTTTAAAACTGAGCACTTTTTGGTAGCAATCCAGAATCTGGCGACAGATTCGACGGATGAGCCAATGTGACTAGAGAAATATTCCTCAATGTGGGCCTAGAGATGTTTAGCAACTATACATTCAAAAAATAGGTGAGAATAAGACTCTTGTTCCAAGCAGTAAACACAATCAAGGGGTTTGATGATGTATCTCTTCCTAAGGTTATCCCTAGTCATCAATTTGTTTTTGGAGAGAAGCCAGAGAAATACATGAATTTTAGGGGGAACTCTCAATTTTCAGACAGCAGGGATAAACACGGGTTGAACCCGTCTAAAGTTGATAACATGATAGAGGGAGCTGGAGGAATACTTCCCCTTATTGTCCAGCTGCCAAATCAGGGCATCCGGCTCGGCAGTAAAGGTAATGCTTTTGTTAAAGAGAGTTTTAGGCATTGATCGTCCCAAAATTCATTGACACTTTTGTTAAGCTTATTGCGGACAGAGTAAATAGGCCAAAATTGGACTGCTAGGGGGACGTGCCAAACCAACTATCTTCCCAGAACCTGGTTCTGCTCCCATCCCCTATGTTCCATCTGTAGCCAAATTTCACAGCATGCATAATAGATTTTAATCCTTTCCAGAATCTAGAGGTCTTAGGGTTGGATGAAGGGAAAAAATATCAGGTTTATTTCCTAGGTATTTATGGGCAATAAGAAGCTTCTAGGGTTTTAGGTCTTCCTCATAGAATCTTTTAATCCAAGACCCTAGAAGACAGATGTTAATTTCTTGGAGGTTAGGTATGCCTAGGCCTCCAAAATCTTTTTTCATAGAGACTAGGGCCCAATTAGCAAGGTGTAGCTTCCTATTTCCCTCAAAATCATTCCACAAGCAATGAGACATCTGAGAATTGATGAGGTTCACTGCCCATTTAGGGAACTTGAAGAAGGAGAGGAGATACACTGGATATGCTAGCCAAACAAGCTTGTATGAGGATCAATCTACCTCTATAAGAGAGAAGTTTGCACCTCCACCTAGCAATCCTTTTAATGATTTTATCCAGAAGGGGTTGGATATTCTCTCTCCTCAGTTTATAATAGTGGAGAGGGATACCTAGGTACTTAATGGGGAAGTTACGCTTATTACAGACTAGAATAGAGAGGAAGTCAGCTAACTCCTGATCATCCATGTTGATAGGGATGAGTTCACTTTTAGAGTAGTTGATTCTCATGCCCAAGACTTGTTCAAACCAGGTTAGAATAGTTTTCAGATTACTAGCATGTGTGGAGTCATTGTCTAAGAAAAGGATGGTATCATCTGTATATTGAAGGCAGATGATGCCACCAGGGCAGACCTCAGGACAGAGCACTGCAATCAGACTATGATCAGCAGCTTTGCTCAGCATTTTAGTAAGAACGTCCACTACTAAATTAGACAAAAGCGGGGAGATGGGGTCACCTTGCCTAAGGCCTTTACCAGCAAGGAAAAAATCACTTTCACAGTTATTTAACTTGACCCCAACAGACCCCCCATGAGTAAGTTGCTGGATCCAACTCTCCTCTATGAAAGGCTTGGAAAAGATCTAAGAGATCATTTTTCACCAAGTCCCAAAAATGCTGGTAAAACAAGAAGGGAATCACATCAGGACTAGGAGCCCCATCAGGATAAGAGCTAAAAATGGCTTCCTTCACCTCTGTCTCTGAAAAGGGGGCTTCTAGCAGCTCATTTTCAGCACGAGAGACTTTTTCAGAAGCAGAGACAAAATTGTTTTGTAGAGAGAACCCAGAAGGGGTTTCTTTCTTAAACGGGTCTTTGTAGAAGTCACTAGCCACTTTCAGCATCTCATCTACCTCAGTAACAGGGCCATTAGGGCCATCAAGGGAGTGAATGGGGGTTTTCCTCCTCCTCTGGTTAGCTACTGCATGGAAGTAAGCAGTATTTCTATCACTTCCAACATATCTAGCAGAACTGTGGGTTTTCCTTCTGACAGGGCAATTCTCAACTTTATGGGTAACCATTTTGCACATAAAACAACTCTTGGGCTTGACACATATATCCAAATGATGCCCTGGTTCCCCACAGTTGTAGCAGATCACCTCAGAGTATGTCATAAGGCCCGAAGCAGGGGCAGGAGCAGTTTTCTGGATGTCCTATCTCTTCTTTTGCTGAGTCTTGCCTTGAGATTTCCCACTGATTTGAGAGTCAGAACCACCAGTAGATTGATCTTGGGCAATTACAGGAGCCTGCCTAGATTGTGCCCCCATTTGGGGCGGAGGTGGGCCGTACCACTGCCCAACCGGCGCTCCCCCCCATTGTGATAGGGGAAATTCATCGGAGTTCCTGGTTCCTGCTCATCCTCCAGCCAGATGTTGTCTCTCAGGAAGTAGAAATAACCACCAGACAGCTCAATTGAAGCAGATTGCAAGCCTAATTTCAATCTTCTGCAGGTTTGGGGGAGAGGTAAGGTAGGGGATCCACCTGCTCCGGCTCCGGTGGCATGCTGGTGGGGCAAGAGTCCAGTCAAGCATTCCCATCTCACAGCACGGCGTGGATCTCCTGAATTCACTTCTCCTTTCACCCATCGAACTAACGCAATCGGTGGCTCACTGGGGTGGGGCATCCTGTGCTTCTCCGAGAAATCTCCTTTGAAGTAGATCCGCAGAGCTAGATTCAGCAGCTCCCAATCCACATGATCCTTGCACATCCGAGCATACCTGCGCGAGTGAGAGAACGGATTCGGTCCCTCCTCGGCTTCCTCCCTCGCAGCTTCCTCCTCTGCTTCCCTCCATTCGCGCGTGCACTGGGTCCAGGAGAGAGCGTCGTCGTAGATCCGCATCGCCCGCTCCCTCCATCTCCTCCCTCGAGTCTCCCGCAGCACCGCCGGCGCGACGGAGTCAAGCGGCTGGAGCATCCGCGGGAAGGCTTTGTAGACATGTGGGAGATGCATCTTGTACATCTGCCTGTCTTCCAGCCATTCCCCCGTGGATATGGCCGACGACTCCATGGGGCGCGCGAGCGGACTTGCTGAGGGGGGCAGGCGCGCCCGGAGTCAGGAGGGGGGGCAGCAAGATCTATTTGCCAATTACTCCCTCCTTTTTGGTTTATAGGGCTCAATTCAAAAATCTCACCAACCAAGGTAGATGATGAATGGTGGAATACTTTTTGTAGTTCGCAAAAGCACCTAATTAGTGCACTTGTTTTCCTCAAAAAATTATGTTTATCGATGCATAAATTGCAATGCATGCATGCATAAAGTACATGCATTGGTCAATTTTCTCTTAATACTTGCATGTAATGATTTAATGCACCTTGGAATCTGAACATGTGATGGAAAACAACCAAATTGAGCCTTATAAAATTGAAAAACTAAAATTTTGAGATAAGCCCTATAAACCGAAAAGGAGGGACTATGTGAACTAAACAGTCAACATATAAAATAATTTAAATATATACAATATAGTTAGAAGGGAAACATAAGTTGGACCTCGTGTTCCTATTCTTATATAGAAAAATAGAACATACCTCTGCGTTTTCTTCAAAAAAATACATAAATTGGGCTGCCAAAAATAAAACCTCCGATGGGAGGTCCATAGGTCGGTCGATACATGACGGCCCTAAGAAAATACAAACAGGCCTATGGACCTCCCATCCGAAGTCGTGGGCTGCGCATGTTAAAAATGAAAGCCTAGACGGGGCAGCCCAAAACCATGTCCAACAATTGCCAAAACTTCGTCCCTCGTTTTCTCTGTGTTTCGCACACTCGACATTGTGTGGGCATTTTGACTGTGCATCATTTGAAGATGTGCTATGCATGAATGTTGATCAGCATGATGTTAACTGGCTGGTAGTTCCATTTTTGACCATGAATAAAACTTCCAACATGATGTTAACCCTGTTTGAAAAGGTCGTGTGAATATAAATGCTCTGCCTCTGAAAGTTGCAGTTTCTTATCTGAAACTGAACTTGCAGTTTCTAATCTGAAACTGAAACTTGCAGTTTCTTCTCTGAGAATCACATTGTCTGCACTTTTATACTCCTATGAAACTATATTTTTAAGTGCTAAAATAGATCTCTAGAATTCATAAAATACTTCATATGCTCAATACTGCAAATCTAAAATTCAAAAGACATTCATATCTGAAAGTACTCTCAAAATACACAACACAAAACACAATTCACAACCTGCAAATACTAACAACCCTAAGCTCCTCCTGACAATTCACAACCTGCCCGACTATTGGGCTGGGGGGCAGCCCCCTCCTATTCCTCGGCGGCAGACGGCCGCCCCATGAGTCGATGTGAACGGTGAGGGAGGCGATGGCGGGGAAGCGTCGTCGGGCCAACTGCTTTTCTCCTCTTGCGGTTGGGTTCGATTGACGAAGACTCCACCAGCTCGCTCTGGCAGGACACCCTCACAAACGGCACCCTGTAGATGCTCGATCCTTCAATCTCTGGTGGATGCTCCATCTGGGATCAATACTCCCACCACCGCTCCCTCACGATCGGATTCGGTGAATCTGTTTGCTCCATGGCCCAGAGAAGCAGCTCTATGTACTCCGGCGCGACTCCCTCCGGGAGTATCACCGCCTTTTCGCTCTATTGCAGATATTTGGCCATGGATGTCGCTGTCACCGCTAGTTGGTCCTTGTTGTCAAACCAAGACTGTATCTCCAACATCCTAGCTAGCTTCACAGGGTTGCCGTCTGCGATCCTCACGTATCGGTTGTACTCCTCCATCGATCTACTTCTCCACAGCACCTTCACTCGCCGACGGTGGTTTTTGAATGGAAGAGGAGAGGAGCAGCGCTGGTTTTGGATTAGAACGGGAGAGGAGCGACGCTGGTTTTGGACTGGAACAGGAGAGGAGGGGCGGTGGTTTTGAAATGGAAGAGGAGAGGAGCGGCGCTGCATTTAGATTGGAACAGGAGAGGAGAGGCAGTGGTTTAAGAGGAGAAGAGCGGAAGAGCGGCGCTGGTCTTGGAAGTATTTTTTTGTTGTTTCGCGTATTTTGGGTCAAAGTTTGACCACGTACTGTATTTGACAAGCAAAATGTGAATGCATGTCACCAAAAATTGTACCGTTTGGTTCGTATCTGAATGTACTTTCAAATTATACTCCCTCCATTTTTTATACAAGGCCACAAACTCATATTACAGGTGCCAAGGTAAAAATCATTGCTATGTTTAAGTCAATGTTGCTAGCTAGCTTGTCACCTTGATTATCGTGTTAATTAATGTGGTTTTTCTCTCCCAAGCACCACAAGCCAACCCTCTTACTCCTCATTGGTTGATTAATGTTGGGAATGCAAGCTAAACTTCTCACTCCCGCATGCACACAAGGGATATTAATGTCCTCGGGTGCTAGTACGAGGCAAACACCATCAATTTTGCCTCGATTAATGTTAGTGGCCTTGTATAGTTGCAAATTGTAATTTTGATAGTGGCCTTGTATACAACGTATAACATATATTTTATGTGCGAAAATCATGATCAATTATGACCCAGAATAAAAGGGAGACTAGTTAATGTGGGGTCGCTTTCTTAATTGAAGGGTAAATTGATTTTTATTTTGATCCAGTCAGAGCGCACCGGCCCTCTCGTCCAATCCTAAATCGCTGCCGCACGCTCCTCTCCCTCTTCTCCATTGCAAAACCACCTCCTCTCCTCTCCATCATCTCCATTCCAAAACCAATGTCTCGCCTCTCCCTCTTCTCTATTGCAAGACCACCGTGTCTCCTCCGTTTTCTAGACGCTTTGCTCCATGGCGCGGGCGCAATCCATGGATACAAAATTAGTATACTGTATACTATTTAAAAGTCGAGGGCGGGGCTTTTCCTGCGCGGTAGGCGGCGGGGCAGTTCCGCCTAGTCGGTTTGACAGAGACGCGAGAAGACGAGGGAGTAGGCTGCTGCAAACGTAGGGCTGTGCAATTTGACAGCGAGTTACTGCTGGACAGGTGGGGCCCCATGATTTGACTTGCCATTATCATTTTAACTGCGGCGCTACGACCGGCGTGAGTCTCCCAGATTCCTGACCACCTCCATACAGGTGCCTCTCCCAATGCTCCACCATGTAGTAGAGGCTGGCTCTTGCATGAGAGCCCACTTCTCCACTTTTTCCTTGCCTCTCTTTCCTCCACATATGCAAAAATGCCATGTAAAGCGCACTATTGTACTTACTTTTACTTGCTCCTACAGGTTCTTAAGCTTGCCACATAGGCATAAAGTCTGATGTGGCAAGTTAATCAAGAAGAGAGAGACTAGTCTGGTGACCCAAGGAAGAAACGGTGCTAAGCGCGTGTACCTAGGTGAAAAGACAATTTTGAGTCTATAGCTAATTAAATGAAGCAAACTTAGCAACAACATTTCATTGGAAGAGGTCACTCCTTGGCAAATGCAATAAATACACGCGCTTACTAGCACCGTTTCTTCCCTGAGTACGAAGAAAGAGATAGAGAGGAGTAACAAAAAATACACTTATAGCCAACCTTGTTGTAGTATGAGTGACTAAGTGATGACTATGTATGACATGCCAACATCAGATAGCCTAACGCACCGTGTTAAATCTCCAAGGGCGCGACCGCGTGAGCGACGCGACGGTCATGGTAGGCGCGACCATGATACGGGCTGCTGGCAGCCCTTGGATCTGAGATCAAATGGTCGCATGCTAAGTTGCTGAAAATTTGCAGAATAACCCTCCAAGATAGGATATTCACCCATAGGTCTAGAATCACGCCATGCAATCGTTCGATCTCAGATCCAAGGGCTCTTGGAAGCCCGTATCATGGGAGAATGGAAAGCCACTACCCTATCGTTCGCACGCTGGCAGTTCACTCCTACTCGTCCCCCACGTCCTTCAATACTATGGCGGTTCGCTCCTAGTCGTCCCGTCCATTCACATTACGGCAGTTCCACTAATCCTAACCCTCCTCCCAAATCCATGGCGTCCCAAATCTCCATGATCGGCGGTGAGTACAAGGTTAGAACCATCACCGGCGATGAGTTCGACGTCATCTACACCCGTTCTTCCGCGACGGTGAAAGGATGCCTTTCTCGCTTCAGACGCATGTTCAAAAACTCAGATGATGAGTGGGTCGCTGGGCTAGATGTTGAGTACACCACAGTCCTGGGACGAGAGAAGGATCTAAAGGACGAAGAGAGGAAGAAGCCCGCCGTGATCCAGGTTTGCGTGCATGACTTATGCTTGGTCTACCATATATGCCATGCCGACGTTGAGTGCCAGGATTTTAAGGACTTCCTCGGGAGCAACCTAGTCAAATTCTTTGCTGTAGACTTTGGTAACGACAAAGAAATCCTGGGTCGGATAGGCCTCATTGTAGGCAACCCCTTCGACCTCCAGAAGAATCGGCTGGTGCCCTCTCGTCAGCCTTCAATGCTGACCCTGGCAGGAGCCATGGTTCATCCTTTGTACGGTAAACTGGTGAAATCTCCATACACGTTTCATCGTCATGCATGGCAGCGGAATGTACTAGATATAGACCACATCCAGTACGCTATAATGGATGGCTACCTTTGCTTCAATATCTACAAGGGTTGGATGAAGAGCAACAGCCAAGTGTGCGGTTCAAGCAAAGAAGTATCGGCCAAGAGGAAGAGGGACAAGGACGAAGTCGAGGACGTGGACGAGGACTCCGAGTAAGGTGGCAGTGTCATTGCTCATGGTGGTTCTAATGCAGTGTCTACCGGAACAGTTGCAAAGTTTAATTTCAGGTGTGCTTAATTTAATTTGAGGGGTGTGTTGTGCTAAGCCCCCAGCAGAACTATGTTATGTTTCTTCTCGTTACTTTAACTCTTCAGTACGTACATACTAGTATTTCTTACATTTAATCTTTTAGTTGGTATAGTACTACCACTCGTTTCTTCACATTATATACGTACAATATATATGGCCAACATCATATAGCCAGCGGTTTAGTTGTCAAAGAATTTCAGGTTGCTTAGTTTTGTCAAAGAATTCCAGGATGCTTAGAGGGTGCTTGGATCCAAGGGACTTATTTTAGTCTGACTAACAATAGTCTCTTTAAGAGGATAAAGTTCCAAGCACCCCTGACTAAAGAGGGGCTAAAACTAGTCTTGAGACTAATTTTTTTAGTCAGGGGTACCCCTACTAAAATGTGGATTAGTCCTCTCTCTACTCATTTAACTCCTCTCCTTTAACACATGTGAGTTCTGGATTGGAGGGTTTGGAGGATAATAAATGCTCATTAACTTGATTTTAGCCTTTTTAGTATTTGGATACAAGCATGGGTGAGGCTAGCATGTTTTAGTCCCACTACTTTTAGTCATGGGACTAAAACGTATCCAAGCACCCTCTTAGTTTTATTTGAGGGGTGGGTTGTGCTGGACACCATTATTGTGACTAGCCTTTTTAATAGTACTATATGCATAATTTGGCGACGAGCGCTATCTATATGTACCACCTTTTTTAATTTCAAGTTTTGCTCCATGGCGCAATCCATCGATACTACTGTTGTACAAAAGTATACATTTTTTAAAAGGCTAGAGGGCGGGGCAGTCTAGCTTGGTCGGTTTCATGAGAGGCGAGGACCTTTGTGATTTGACGGCTCATTACTGCTGGAAGGCGGGGCCTTGTGATTTGACTGCTCATATAAATGCGTTGACGACCTGATCGAGGAGGAGAAAAGAACCGTGCGGTATACTCAAGTTTTCCACTGTAGTAGTACTACGAGGGAGGAGCACGAAACACGGCAGCCCAGTGCCATATGGCGATAAAAATGATCTAATTTGCTAGTAATCTCATTGTTAGCATTGTTCTAGTCATTCCCTCAAAAAAACATTGTTCTATTCATGCCTCGCAGAGAACATGACACGTGCGGCGAAACACCCGAAGCAAAAGATGAAACACAGGAGCAAAAGAAGAAGGAAGATTATCACCCCAAATGATCTGATTCGCCGTGGAGTCGTAACTGCTTATTCATCGCCTGCACGACCTCCATCTCATTGCGCGTCTCCTCCTCCATCTTCATCATTGTGTCCATGACGCGGCATTTCTCGATGCGAGCCTTCATCATCTGTTCCATGGCCATATCACATACCTTGACAGCAGCCGGGTGCTCGATGCGGAGCTTCGCCAACTCTTCCTTCTGTTCCATGGCGAGGGCCTACAGCATCTTCATCGAGGAACTACTATTCTCATGCAGCTTCTTCCAGCCGGCGTTCTTCTCCTTCAATAGGTCGATCTCGTGGCAGAGCTTCGCATTGTCCACCCGAAGTCGCAGGATTTTGCCGGTCGCCTTCTTCTCCGAGGCAATGCTCTTCTTCAGCAGCATCACCAAGCCGGCGGTGAACTCCCCCTGCTGATTGAGCTCAGCGGGCATGTTGTCGAGGCTCTCCTTCAGCAACTCCATCAAGCCTTGGATGAACTCCTTCTGCTTATTGAGCTGATCGGGCATGCCGTCGAGGGATAACGACTCCAGCTCCGCCGGCTCGGCATGTTCGCCTCCGCGACTATGGCACTCCTGGGAGCCATTGCCTGCCCGTGAGAGATCTTTCGAGGTCTCTGCGTGGCGGCAAGCCCTCTCTTTTTTTCCGCAGCCTTGGTTGCCGCTCCCTTGTTACGAGTAGTTCTCGACCTAGAGCTCCACTCACCGGCCATGGCAACAACGGACGAAGAAGAAGCACTTATGAGGAGGAAAGGTAGAGTGATTTTTGGTTAGGTAGTTCCCCATTTTATAACCTAAGTACTAGCATTAGTACTAATACCTGCATAGTGGGAACACGTTCAGGTTTGGTGCGTACTACTAGAAGGTGTGAGCAGGCTTTCGAATGTGATGGGAACAAGGTAAAGATTAATTGATGGTTTTGGTTTCGAGGCCGGGAACGGCTCCCGATGAGTTTAGCGGAACATAAATTTCAAGTACTACACTGCTCAAATGTGTAAATATTGAGTAGTATGTTACTCTCAAAAATTGGCACAAAATACGAAGGAGACCAATGGAAGTACTACTAGCAACCCACGATTTAACTACTCGCATTCGTGCAGTGGAGTAATAATGCCTTTCTTTCGCCCTCACGTCCACTCAATTTGCATGCGCTGTATTAATCGACCATCAATGAACTGAACGACTTTACACGCGTCAAATTATCACATGGGGTGGATCTTGGTACAAAATTGCGTCCGCCCGTGTACCCGCGTGTGCGTGCGAGGAATGAGTGTGT
This sequence comes from Triticum aestivum, assembly GCF_018294505.1. NCBI lineage: Eukaryota > Viridiplantae > Streptophyta > Magnoliopsida > Poales > Poaceae > Triticum > Triticum aestivum. The sequence continues at coordinate 155,703,317 of NC_057800.1, read as the reverse complement.
GCATGGCGTGCGTGCATGGCGTGCGTGCACATCTTCGCTTCGTGCATGTACCGCCAGTATGGCTCAGGGAGGACGAGTACATTCTTCTGGAACCAGCAGCACGTCACTGTGATCAATCCACGCAAGGAGGTCGCGGCAACGCCTACACATGTACCACATGGCTTCATGAACTGTAAGAGAGACACTGTGTAGCGTGCCATTGGTATTCTAGTTTACGTGTTTTGCACAAACTCAAAATACTAGTAAGGTACACGTGCATTGCATGCATCAGATTTTGCAACCAAATTATGAATAAATACCACACTATAGCATGTAAGCTCTGAGTCATATATGCCTGATGTAGCCCTTCGTTTAATTCTTATAGTTCATCTCATTCAAAATCAATTAGTTTTTATAAAAAAGCTAAGAACGCGGGAATAGGAAAAACATGGGATTATAGTGGAATGTCGTCTTGAATCCTACATGATTGTACGAGTGTTTGATTGTGCATAGAAAAAACGCAGAATTCTTTCAAAGAGGTTTGAGTGGATGGGATGTTTCCTATGAAATCTAGTGCAAATGAATCATATGGAAAAATTCCTATGGTTTACAATCCTACGAATCAAACAACCAAGATAGGAAAAATTCCTAATGATTAGAATCCTCCAAAATTCCTTTGAGAATCCTTTGAATCAAAGAAGCCCTTAATATATTTTATGATTCATGGAATTGTGTGTTGTAAAGCATAAAGTAAAAACAAATAATGGCAATTCAACTAGAAAAAAAGTTTGGGCAGTTATGATATGGAAGAATCTAGAACAAAAGAGAACCACTATTGTTTTGAGGTTTGTGCATTATGCTTAAGTTCAACCATGGAGTCTGCTAGATTGTACATGTGGCAAAATCCGGTGGGTGGGCTAGAAGATGGTGCGAGGGGCCGAGTGGAGGAAGACTATGAAGGAATGCACAAGTGGAGATCGATATTTAGAGAGGGGAGGCGAACACGAGCGCTGATGCGCGCAGTGGCGGAGCCATGAAAAATAAATGAGCTAGGGGGCCAAGCATTGCTAATCCTTTACGAGGAGGGTCAATTCATGAACTTAAACCATTTTTAGCAGCAATTGTCTAATGATCACATTCATATTAGCCTTGATATATAGTGATGTTAGGGGGGAGGGGGGCAGGGCCCTTACTGCCCCTGTCTTCGCCATTGTGCACGCGTTTGAGAGATGAAGAGGAAGGCATGGATGATGAGAGGGGGACGTTGGATACATAATTAATGTGGGTGTATTAGCTATATATGTTAATCCTATATAGAGAGATATAGATTGATCGATGTGGACGTGGGAAAGAGGGTGAGACCTCACTGGATATATCGATTGATCGATTTGTGTGGAAAACTATGAAAGACCTAGCTATATACACACATACATAGAGGAACATCGATCGTTGCGCATGCACGTGTGAGAGATAAAGAATGCCTGATATTATGGAGAGGGGGATGTGTGTTGGTGTGTGCCTTCATGGGAGACCGACCTGAAGAAAAAGATTACATGCGTGCGATGGATAATGTCGACTGGTAGTGTGTGTGCATGCATGCACGAGAGAAAGTTAGTGGTACAATTATAAAGAGAAGACTATTGTGTGGGTGTAAAAGAATAGCTGAATAGGTGAGGTCACAATCAATGTAAAGTTGAATTCAAATATTTGAATAAGAGATCCTGATGTTTGAAACCCATGCATGCATAAATATAACGGAGATCTGCGCGGTGTGGTTTGGAAACGAGCATGTTGTAATGTATACACATTGAACAAGGTCAGACTGGTTTGAATTTGAGATACCAATGGCACACATCATTTGGCCACGTCACATCCGTGCATGGACACACTATTCTAATTGGAGATGATGGGTGGCTTTTGCATCACATATCTATATCTATACCCCTATATATATTATATTTTTTTATATTGTGTGTGGGTAACTTTAACTTTGAAAGATGGTCGTTGGATGAGGCGAATCCGATGGTCCAAAGATGGCAAATTTGAGCACTACTGGCCGTTGGATATCATCTAGATTCCACCAGATTTCGCCACATGTATAATCTAGAAGACTCCATGGTTGAACTTAAGCATAATGCACAAACATCAAAACACAAGCACTTCTTATTTGTTCTAGAATCTTCCGTATCAGAAATGCCCAAATGTTTTTCTACATGATTTGCCATTATTTGTTTTTACTTTATGTCTTACTACGCACAATTCCATGAGTCTTAAAATAGATCAGCTTTCTTATAAAAACTAGATGATTTTGAATGAAATGAACTATAAGAATTAAACGAACATCTACATCATGCATATATGACTCAAAGCTTGCATGCTATAATGTGGTATTTATTCATAATTTGGTTGCCAAATCTCATGCGTGCAATGCACGTGTACCTTACTCTAGTCTAAATGGTGTTTGTGTGTGTGTTGTGCGTGTTGAGGTGCAAATTGTCTTTTTTTTGGTACACGTTAAGCTTGTTCTTCCGAAATTTCAAGCCGCGCCTTGTTATGCCGAAAATTCAAGCTAGCCTCTCTGTCTATCGTGCTGCGAAACTCCCGCCTCTTCAACCCGCGCCTTGTTAGCCCGAAATATTTAAGATATATCTTTGTCTTGTTGTGCTCCGACAACTCCCTCCATGTCAACCCGCGCCTTGCTATTCCGAAATTACAATGCATGCGAAAACTCCCTCCTCCTGTGAAATCCAGACACGCGAAATGCCCGTGGTACCCCTGAACCGAAAGAACCGCCTCAAATCGGTGGGGGTACTTTCGTAACTTACACCACATTTCGGACAAGTGCGTCTCTAAGCCATGGTTCCCCACTGCCATCCCATCCGCCCACCCATTCGTACACTGAGGCCGCGAAAACCCGCGACGAAACCCCACACCCTGCTCCGTCCGCCACCCAGCCGGAGCCTCTTCCCCGACAACGTCGTCCACAGCAACACCTCGACATCCCTCATCCACCATACTGGATGAGGATCCGTCGTCGATCTCATCGTCCCGCCGGTTCAGCCACCCCGTCCTCCACCTCCAAGGAGCTGCCCCGATGTTCCCCTCGTCTTTCGCGCCACCTCCATTCCCACACCGCCGTCTTCACCTGCACCACCGGAAGAGCACCATCATCACCGTTTCCTTGGATGAAGCTTCGGCCTAATCGGCGCCCCCAAAGAGGTTGTACACTAATCGCCGCATTTTCTTCTTGATTCAATCTCACGGTGCTGCCGGCGCTCGGTCCCGAGCCGACACGGCGTGTCACCATCCACGGCGGCGTCGCCGGCCACTTCCTCCACGGCGTCGCTCCCTCGGCGGCGACGTCCACATCAGTAGGACCTACTGCTGCTTTAGCTCTCGCTCACGCTGCTGCTCTGCTCTTGCTCTTGGTCCCCTGCCTGGTCTGCTCTTGCTATTGCTCTTGCTCGTGCTACTGCTCTTGCTCTTGCTCTTGCTTGCGATGTTGCACCGATTTAGCTATACTTCAGTCGACTGAATCGACTTTTGGGTCAGTCAATTTTCAGGTGGTGGGGGGCTCACCGGGGTGAAGGAAGAACCAGCCGCAGCGGGGAGGGGGGCTCGCCGGAGAGATACCCCACTATCTATCTTAGGGTTCAGGATGGGGGCGGTGGTCGCCGACGGTGGCGGGGCGTTGGCGGGGTGGTGGCGTGGGGATCGCTGGAGAAAATCTCGGCATAGGGTGGCCTAGAGGGATGGCCGGGGCGGCGGCACACCGGCGGTGTGGAGTGTTTTCGGGGCGGGCGGGGCGGCGCACCGCCGGCCGCGGGCGGCGGGGTGCTGCTGTTTGGCCGGCTCAGGGGTGGAGGTTGAAGATGAACCGCAGGCCCTTGATTTCCTATCCAACGGCTGCAAAATCGACTGACCAGAGATGAAAAAGTCAGTCGACCGACGTGTAGCCTCACCTTGCTAGTGCGTTCAGTTTCGACAGCAAAATTCAGTTTCGACAGTTAAGTTCAGTTTCGATAGTTAAGTTCAGTTTCAACAGTTAAGTTCAGAGATGAGCGGCTGATGTATTTTACATCTAGCACTTTGTGGTTATGTATTTTACGTCATGTATTGGAGATGCTATTAGAATTCCACTCAGGTTAACGTTGTTCATTGTCTCTCTTGTCCTGCTTCAGCCTCGGCGTCGTACAACTCACCGGAGCTGCTCCAATGACGAAACCCTCCATCACAGCGGAGCAGTACCTCGGGCTCCATCTCCAGACGCCTAAGATCTTCTTCCCCTCCTCCGACAGCCAAGTCAGCCGGAGCATCCTCACCGGCCAACCCAATCACGCTGAGATCGACATGGCTTCGCCAAAGAGGTTCTACACTTGTTGCATCTCTTTTTTACTCTACATGTTATATATATTGTCCACTGAGCACTTGTAGTAACGGGAAATACGATTATTTTATCCTACTATATGACAAGCAGTGAGGTACCAGGCAACTTAGCTATCCGTGATGGACTCTCTTGAAAGCCATCATTATTTATCTCTGCGCGTTTCAGCTGTGCATTTGTCGATGGGCCTGGGAGTTGAGCTAGTATGGCAGTGGCCTGGGTCGAAAGTAATAGAAGTAGCACAAAAACATTTTTTTAGTGTAGGATTTTCCTTGCTCAAGCCTGCCTACTAGAATCGCCAGTGCCTGAAAGGAAAAGTGAATGAAAAACATCGGAATTGGAAAGTTTCCTATGGTACTACTTTTCATGAATTTGGTGCAAAGGAAGGAGCAAAGGAAAACTATAGGATTTGTTACTTTAGTGTCTCCTTGAAAGAAAAACCATAGGAATTCTAATTTCCACTTCTCCTTCTTTTCATATTCCTATTCATCAAGCACAAGACTAAGAGATAGTAGCATAATAGCATTATAACCGTACATTTTCTTGTGGTTTGACTTAATCTCACTATGCTTTTTTGCATCCTGTGATCTTCCAATTGTTGTGAATCAAACACCCAGATTGGCAGAAATCCTGTGTTTTTAAATTCTCTGTTTTGCACGTGCATTCCTATCCTATTCCTGTCTATTTCCTATCCCTGCATTGCTAGAATCCTCAAATTCAAACAAGCCCTTACTCAATTACTTCTGTTACAGATATGTGTCAAAGAAAACCTTGTGTGGTTTGTCCTGCTCCTGCGGCGCTGTGTTCCACCCCAGCTCAGCTGCTCCAACGATGGAAGGGTTCACCACAGCAGGGATCCGCTCTCCAGACTGTCTTTCGCTGCCTCAGATCTTCTTCCCCGCCGTTGGCAGCCACGGCAACTGCATTACCATCATCAACTGAGCACATGACCTTGAGGACTACACGGGTCCACAAGAGAGGTCGCACTCTTCCGTGTCTGCTTACGTTGTGTGTCGCTTAATATGATGACATGCTACATTATCGTCGTGTTCACCTATTAGACTCTGAGTCAGTTCCAAACTAATGCTGAAACTTGAGTTTTTAAATGGTTGTGGGGTACATATTGGGGAAGCAATCGGTACTATCTATCTACTATCTGGTTAATCTCCGGTGTCTACTATGAGTTTCATGTTGGGTGCAAACAAACATTAAAGGAGCCATTATCTGTATTTTTAACTAAAGCTATTATCTGCCTACTATCATTGGTTTTGGGTCTATCCACAGTTTTCTACCATCACTCTGGATTTGTGCATGCACTCCTTACATAATCTCACTATGTTTTATTCCTATCCATGCCAGTTATTGTACACAATGGAACTGATCATGTAGAGCAAAAGAGACAAGCCTTGCATGGCAATAAAATTTCATGCAGACGTCGTTCCATGGTGGGCGCAAAGGCAGCCCCCCTCCACCCATTTCGGATCGTAATCAAGAGGAAGATAACTGTTATGAGGGGGATTCAGAAGGACAAGACCACTCCTATTTACCCCATGAGGTCTTCTCTCTAACTTGGCATGCTGATATTGGTAATATCATGCATATGGTGCCTTGCATTGCTTACTGTATATATTAAATATGTCATCTGCTTAGTTTAGACATGCTTTGTGTCAATGCCATATGTTTAGTTTCTTTATCGTATATGTGAATCATGCAATGCCATCTTGTCTAGCCAGGCATCATATATGTGAATTTTGCAATGCCACCCTGGTTAGCCAGTCATCTTATATGTGAATTATATCATGCCATCATTTTTTTATTACGTGTTAAATTTGTCAACAATTTTAGTACATTCAATTACTCTTCCTATGCATCAGCCATTTGGCACGGTCATGGAAAAATCTGGAGTGGAAACAAGGTCTTCAGAGCAGACAATGCTATCTGACGAAGCGCATGTCTTGTTGGTTACCGATAGCTCCTTAGAGAAGGATTCAGAGATAGATGACCAGTCATATTTCCCCCCCGAGGTGCATGCCCTAACTTGGCAGGGTTATGTTGCTCATATCGTGTGTATGGTATCTTGCATTGCTATGTCATTTGCTTAGTTTAGACATGCTTTGTGTGAATGCCACCTGTTTAGTGTCTAATTACCATATATGTGAATTATGCAATGTCATCTTGTTGCAAGACATTATATATGTGAATTATGCAATGTTATCTTGTTGCAAGGCATTATGTATGTGAATTATGTAATGCCATGCTGTTTAGGCAAGCGTCATATATGTGAATTATATCATGCCATCCTTTTTTGGTATTTCTCATTGCTTTTGTCGACAATGTTTGTATATTCAACTGGTCTTCCTGTGCATCAGCCATTTGAATTGGTAATGGAGAAATCTGGAGTGAAAACAAGGTCTTTAGAGCAGACAATGCTACCTGCTGAAGCAGATATCTTGCTGGTTACAGATAGCTCTTCAGAGGAGGATTCAGAGGCAGATGACCAGTCCTATTATCCCCCTGAGGTGTATGCTCAAACTTGGCAGGGTTATATTACTCATATAATGCATATGTTGTATTGCAATGCTTAGTTTTTACATCATATACACAATATTGAATGCCATCTCCTTAGTTGACACATCATATATGCGATTGCCCTCTGCTCACTTCCTTAGTATATAAATCATATATTTGAATTATGTCATGCTATGATGTTTACATAGACAGCATGTATCTGAATTATGGCATGCCAACCCATTTTCTAAAGACATAATATAGTTATATCATCTCATCCTGTTTACATAGTCATCATATTTAAATTATGTCATTCTATCCGTGAATTATATCATGCCATCATGTTTCCATCAACGGCATGTTTGTGATTTATGGCATGCCAACCACTTTAATAGACACATCGTATAGTTATATCATGTCATCCTGTTTACATAGTCATCATATTTTGAAGTATGTCATTCTATCTTGTTTAGTTAGCCATCATAGATGTGAAATTGTGTCATGCTATCCTGTTTAATTAGCCATCATATATGTGAAATTATGTCCTGCTATTCTGTTTGCTTAGACAACATAAATGTGAATTATTTCATGCCCTGTTTTTTCCCTACTATCCATTGCACCTGTCTATCTTACAATGTCTGTACATTCAATTACTTTTCTTGTTTATCAGCCATTTCAATTGGAGGGAGTGATGGCAGTATCTGTGGGAGTAAAAACACGGTCTTCAGAAAAGATCGTGCTACCTGTCGATGTAGGTAGAACCACGGTTGTACTTGCCCAAGAACCAGCCCCACCACACATAACCCACACTCATGCAGATTGTACCCCTACCCAGTTGGACAGAGAACCAGCTACACCCCTTCTAACCCCAACCCCAGCAGATAGACACCAGTTCACGTTGACACAGCACCGTCTCCACCACAGAGCACCCAAACACGAGCAGTTAGTAAGGCAACTGCAGTGCCCAAATCACGAGGACCACCACTCCGAACCCGAAGTCAACGCTTAAAGAAGAAGAAGAATTGTTCTCAGGTCAGGTTCCGTAGCTATGGTTCATACTACTTTGCTCTTGCATCACTGTATTTACTGATACCAACTAATTTCAAATTTGAAGGATGCAATTGAAACTCCAATGGTGCAACAGGTATGTTTTAAACCTGTTTCTTCAACGTGTTTGGCCGTTTGCTATTGTAACTTGCTCTATGTTGATTTCAGTTTCAATTGAATAAACAGTTATGTTCTCATGCCATGCACATTACAAGTGTTGTTATTGCTGTGTAGTTTCCCACACTTATATTATGTCTATGCTGCTTTGTCTTAAATAGATATGATTCGAACTGTATCTATCTTGATTTGGCAACATAAACTAGAATGATATAGACCATACAGTGACCATACTACATAGATATATGTTTGTTTCATGCTGTTATCCTGTCCACCTTACTACTGAACTGGTGAACCTGAGATGTGTTTGTTTGTTTCTCTTTTAGAACGTGGATAAAATATTGGAGAAGAGTACCCTGTTATGCAATGGTAAAGGAAGTAATGCAGATAAGGTTCAAGATAGTGAGACATCCCTGTTGGTCTCCAAGAAAGCTAATAAAAACTATATTGAAGACACTGAGACAACCCCAAAGTCATGTCTTGATGTAGTGTTCGAGTTACTGGCTACCACTGCTGGCACCAGCTCTTCAAACTCGTTGCCTAAATCAGTTTGGCTTCTTGAGTCTCAACTTCAAGTTGAAAGACATCGATCAGATGTTATGCGACAGGAAACCAAAGGACTGAGGAAGTCCCTGCAGAATTCAGATGCATACTTTCTGGTGCAACAGCAAGCGCTGGAGGACTGAAGCGCCAAACAAGAGAAAGTTAATAAGCTTGCTAAGCATCTTGCCAGCATTATGGGTACCCAGGATATTGTTTCTTGAGCTCTTCTGAAGTGGTTTCAGTTCTGGACTTGTTTTGCTGTGGCGTTTATATGCTGCTATGTTCCCTATATTTGCACTGATGGCGAACTTTGATGCCCAGTGGATGTAATATGTGTAATAGCCGTGATAGCCTAGTGTAAGTTGCTTGCTTATTTATTTCCTTGTTGTCTTGTTTATTTGTTTGCTTGTAGTCAGTGCAGTTCTTTTTCTGCGGTTTGCTAGTGGCTGCAATAACCTATTTTCTAAAACTAGGCCACAATAACCATGGGCTAATATTTACTGTAGTGACACTGGGCCTCCTATGGGCCGTAGAAACTGTGGGCCTTCTACGGGTCGTATAGACAGTGGGCCTTCTATGGGCCGTATAAACAGTGGGCCTTCTACGGGCCGTAGAAACAATGGGCCTTCTACGGGCCGTATCATCAATGGGCCTTCTATGGGCCGTATCATCAATGGGCCTTATACGGGCCATATGATCGATTGGCCAAACATGGGCCAAACAGACCGCATTCTGGCCGTAAACGGGCTAGAGTTGGAATCGTCCGTTCATGGGCCGACCATAATGGGCCATCGTTAATAGGTCGTATTTGATGACGCTATGAAAACGGCCCAACGTATTAACGGACCACAAGCGGGTCGACTATAACCACGGGCTGAATTTGGCCCACAAGCAGAAAATGACAGTAACGGGCCGTAAGTAAACGAATGCTGGAAATGAGCCCAAGAATAAATGGGCTCTGAAGAAGGCCAGAAGATAACATGGGCTGGAAACGGCCCAACAGTATAACGGGTCGTTAATGGGTATAAAGTGATACACTGTTCATCACGGGCCAGTTTCACCACGGGCCATTAACGGGTGTAAAGTGATACACTGTTCATTACGGGCCAGTTTCACCACGGGTCGTTAATAGGCCAAGAGTTACATAGGGCCTCATATGGGCCGAAAGACGTCATGGGCCATACATGGGCCAGAAGTGAAAATAGGCTGGAATCATATTGGATGGCCCAGATGACGCTACTGGGCCTAATTCGGATAGGGCGTAACGGGCCTTGGGTTAGCGGGCTGTAAATGGGCTATATTCGAACATGCCGTTAATAGGCTTTCCATGGGCCGGCCCGCCGGCTTTTGACCAAGTCAAACGGGCCGGCCTTTACACAGGAATGGGCCTCTGTTGGGTCGTGCCACGTGTCGACGTATCATAGGCGCCTATCTGACCCACTGACGAGCTGACACGTGTTTCGTCCGGCCAATAAGAATTTTACACGTGGAAATTTCCCATTGGTCGGGGCTATTAACGGGTTATCGGATCCAAAACCCGACCCGATAGCTTAACGGTGTTCCGTTACGGTGGATGCCACATGTCGGTCACCCTTGACGAAAGCACTTCTGTGACGCGCGATTTATCGTCATGTAAGTGGACACTTCCGTGATGATAATTTTGGTAATGTCATGGAACACTTCTACGACAGCACATGTATGACTATCTTGATTCTGTCATAAATTTGTCATGGATGCACATGCATGACAAAAAAGCGACCTACTGTGACAAACACGTATCATCACGGAAGTGTATTTTTTTATAGTGATACAACTAAAACCAAACCTCGAGTTTACCCGAGGGGGCGCTGCACATGGCTTTAGTTTGGACCAACACTCAGAGGAGAACTAGCCCGGGGGGTTTAATAAAGATGACCCTTGAGTCTGCAGAACCCAAGGGAAAGAAAAGGCTAGGTGGCGAATGGTAAAACCAATGTTGGGCATTGCTGGAGGAGTTTTATTCAAAGCGAACTGTCAAGGGGTTCACATTATAACCCAACCGTGTACCGCCCGGGTCCTCTCTGCCTCGAACCCTACCCAATCCACTCTGCCTCCGCGACCCAGATCCGGCCGTTGACTTTTTCGCGGGGTAAAGATCTCACCAAGTCCCCAGATTCCTACCGCATGTTGCTCCCTTCATCATGTCATAACTTCACCATTGTGGCTCCGATTCGTACGTGTAGCATATCAAAATGTTCGTCTCGACGAGTACATCATTTCATCTCATTGCATCATTTTCATTTAAGCTCATGTTGTTGCATGAAATGCTGTTGGAAGAGGGCTATGTGAGGATAGTCTCAGATCTGTTTCAGCAAATGCACTTTTGTCATTTTTGCCATGATTAATGTGTGCATGCTATGATCCTGAGCTCTACATGTGTTTTGAAGAATGCCATGCAATCTTTACAGAGGTGTATGCCATGTATTTTTGTGATCTTTGAGGTGACTAGCACAAGCATGCAAAGTAGCTTACTCAATGATGTTGATTTCAGGGACTTAGAATTTCACTAAGTCCTTGCCCTGTCATTATTTTTTATGCCATATGTTCATGTTGTTTCCTAGTGATCCGTGCCTCTTTTGAGCATGATCAGTAAGGATGTTTTGTAGATATTGTTGTGCTCTATCCGTCCATGTCTTTGTTTGCAATTATGGAGCACCCTAGCTTGAGTCAATCGAGCTCTACTTTTGCTATAAAATGTTCCTAGCAGATTGTTAACATGTTTAGCAATTTTGCCGAGCTTGTTGTTGTTGATCCGTGCATGCTATGTTGTTGTTCTTGCCATGTCTAGCTTCTATGACATGTCTATTTGATGGGTGTATGCTTAGTTTGTCATGCAATGCCTCGTAGAGAGTGCATCGAGCTCGTAAACATACCTACTCATTATCTGTTTTGCCATGCTCCAGTTTTTCATTAAGTCTGAATCTGTTTATGTTTTTGCTATGTTCACATGCTTGCAATTGTATTTTCTGATCCCTTTTGGCTCATGGTCACTAAGGGACTTTTGTTATATGCTTAGAGTAGCTTCATGCCATGCCTTGCTTTGCCATGATATGTTCCTGTAGCATGTAGTTTTCATGCTCTAAAGATTGCTTCCTGATGATAAATTCCTGACATGCTGTTAATTTCACTAAGTCTGAAACCTGTTATCTTTTGCACTTTTGCCATGCTTGTTTGAACCTGTTAATGAGTGAATTAGCCATAGCTCAGTGTTCATCTTTTGTCAAGCATCATGAGTGGATCCCTGCCATGTATTTTGTTGTCATGTTGGAGTGCTGTAGCATGTTGTTCTTGATGCATTTAGATGGTCTCGTGTTGATTATCGCAGACCGGTGCCATATTTGTTTTGCTTGCCATTTTCATACCGTGCATCCGATTCCGGTGATCTTTATATCGATTTCGACCGAAATCAACTCCTCTTTCCAGTGCACTCTTGGTTTTCCAAGTTGAGGCCAGGTTCAATCATTCCTTTCCAAATCATGCATATGCATCACATGTTGCATCCCGCATATCATACCATGTTTGCATCATGTTGCTTGAGCATTGCACGTGGTTGATTGTGTTCCTTTTTGCTTGTTTTTCTTGCTTGGGTAGAGCCGGGAGACGAGTACATGAACGAGGAGACCGTTGAGTACGCTTTCGAGGATCAAGGCAACTCTGGGAACTTTGCAGGCAAGATGACCATACCCTCGAAATCACTTCTATCTTTGCTTGCTAGATGCTCGCTCTTTTGCTATGCCTATGCTACGATACCTACCACTTGCTTATCATGCCTCCCATATTGCCATACCAAACCTCTAACCCACCTTGACCTAGCAAACCGTTGTGTGGCTATGTTACCGCTTTGCTCAGCCCCTCTTATAGCATTGCTAGTTGCAGGTGAAGATTGGAGATTGTTCCTTGTCGGAACATGTTTATTGTTGGGATATCACCATATTATCTTGTTTATCTTAATGCACCTATATACTTGGTAAAGGGTGGAAGGCTCAGCCTTATGCCTGGTGTTTTTTCCACTCTTGCCGCCCTAGTTTCCGTCATATCGGTGTTATGTTCCCGGATTTTGCGTTCCTTACACGGTTGGGTTATAATGGGAACCCCTTGATAGTTCGCCTTGAATAAAACTCTTCCAGCAATGCCCAGCATTGGTTTTACCATTCGCCACCTAGCCTTTTCCCTTGGGTTTCGCGGACTCAAGGGTCATCTTTATTTTAACCCCCCCCCCCCGGGCCAGTGCTTCTCTAATTGTTGGTCCAACTAAGCGATGTCTGGGGCTACCAGGGGCAAATATGGGTTGGCCTACCCGACGTCTTGCTCATCCGGTGTGCCCTGAGAACGAGATATGTGCAGCTCCTATCGGGATTTGTCGGCACATCTGGGTGGTGTTGCTGGACTTGTTTTACCATTGTCGAGGATGTCTTGTAACCGGGATGCCGAGTCTGATCGGATTATCTTGGGAGAAGGAATATCCTTCGTTGACCGTGAGAGCTTGTGATGGGCTAAGTTGGGACACCCCTGCAGGGATTTGAACTTTCGAAAGTCGTGCCCGCGGTTATGGGTAGATGGGAATTTGTTAATGTCTGGTTGTAGAAAACCTGAAACTTATCTTAACTAAAATGCATCAACCGTGTGTGTCGCCGTGATGGTCTCTTTCCGGCGGAGTCCGGGAAGTGAACACGGTGTCGGAGTTATGCTTGACGTAGGTTGTTCTAGGATCACTTCTTGATCATAGTTTCTCGACCGTGCTTTTGCCTTCTCTTCTCACTCTCATTTGCGTACGTTAGCCACCAAATATGCTAGTCGCTTGCTGCAGCTCCACATCATACCTTTACCCTTCCTATAAGCTTAAATAGTCTTGATCGCGAGGGTGTGAGATTGCCGAGTCCCCGTGACTCACAGATTCCTTCCAAAACCAGATGCAGGGACCGATGATACCGCTCCAGATGATATGACCGAGCTCAAGTGGGAGTTCGATAAAGACTCTCGTCGTTACTACGTGTCTTTTCCAGATGATCAGTAGTGGTGCCTAGTTGGGGCGATCGGGGACTTCGTCGCATTTGGGGGTTGATCTTTATTTTGGTTCTGTAGCCGGACCTTGAGTGTATTAGATGTATGTAATGACTTTTTTATGTATTTGTGTGACGTGGCGAGTGTAATCCAACTATGTAACTTTCCCCTTTATTTATGTACATGGGTTGTTTGCGAAGATTACCTCACTTGCGACATTGCTTTCAATGCGGTTATGCCTCTAAGTCGTGCTTCGACACGTGGGAGATATAGCCGCATCGAGGGCGTTACAAGTATTCTCTCCAAGCACTGAAATTATCGGTAACAGATAGTTTTGTGATAAGGTAATTCGTTACGGGTAACAAGTAACAAAAGTAAATAAGGTGCAGCAAGGTGGCCCAATCCTTTTTGTAGCAAAGGACAAGCCTGGACAAACTCTTATATAAAGGAAAGCGCTCCCGAGGACACATGGGAATTATCGTCAAGCTAGTTTTCATCATGCTCATATGATTCACGTTTGTTACTTTGATAATTTGATATGTGGGTGGACCGGTGCTTGGGTACGGCACTTCCTTGGACAAGCATCCAACTTATGGTTAACCCCCTTCGCAAGCATCCGCAACCACGAAAGAAGAACTAAGGTAAACCTAACCATAGCATGAAACATATGGATCCAAATCAGCCCCTTACGAAGCAACACATAAACTAGGGTTTAAGCTTCTGTCACTCTAGCAACCCATCATCTACTTATTACTTCCCAATGCCTTCCCCTAGGCCCAAACAATGGTGAAGTGTCTTGTAGTCGACGTTGATACGTCTCCAACGTATCTATAATTTTTTATTGTTCCATGCTATATTATATTCTCTTTTGGACATTATTGGGCTTTATTATACATTTTTATATTATGTTTGGGACTAACCTATTAACTGGAGGCCCGGCCCAGAATTGTTGTTTTTTGCCTATTTTAGGGTTTCGTAGAAAAAGAATATCAAACGGAGTCCAAACGGAATGAAACCTTCGGGAACGTGATTTCCGGAACGAACATGATCCAGAGGACTTGGACCCTACATCAAGCAATCAACGAGGAAGGCACGAGGTA
>NC_057800.1:155658029-155688337 GCF_018294505.1 Triticum aestivum | reverse complement strand
CCCCTGTTGCTCCACCGACGTACTCCTTCCTCCTATATATAACTACGTGAAGGAAATATGCCCTAGAGGCAATAATAAAGTTACTATTTATTTCCTTATATCATGATAAATGTTTATTATTCATGCTAGAATTGTATTAACCGGAAACATAATACATGTGTGAATACATAGACAAACAAAGTGTCACTAGTATGCCTCTACTTGACTAGCTCGTTAATCAAAGATGGTTATGTTTCCTAACCATAAACAAGTAGTTGTTATTTGATTAACGGGATCACATCATTAAGTGAATGATCTGATTGACATGACCCATTCCACTAGCTTAGCACCCGATCGTTTAGTATGTTGCTATTGCTTTCTTCATGACTTATACATGTTCCTATGACTATGAGATTATGCAACTCCCATTTACCAGAGGAACACTTTGTGTGCTACCAAACGTCACAACGTAACTGGGTGATTATAAAGGAGCTCTACAGGTGTCTCCAAAGGTACATGTTGGGTTGGCGTATTTCGAGATTAGGATTTGTCACTCGGATTGTCGGAGATGTATCTCTGGGCCCTCTCGGTAATGCACATCACTTAAGCCTTGCAAGCACTGCAACCAATGAGTTAGTTGCGGGATGATGTATTACAGAACGAGTAAAGAGACTTGTCGGTAACGAGATTGAACTAGGTATTTGGAATACTGACGATCGAATCTCGGGCAAGTAACATATCGATGACAAAGGGAACAACGTATGTTGTTATGCGGTCTGACTGATAAAGATCTTCGTAGAATATGTAGGAGCCAATATGAGCATCCAGGTTCCGCTATTGGTTATTGACCGGAGACATGTCTCGGTCATGTCTACATTGTTCTCGAACCCATAGGGTCCGCACGCTTAAGGTTACGATGACAGTTATATTATGAGTTTATACATTTTGATGTACCGAAGTTTGTTCGGAATCCCGGATGTGATCACGGACATGACGGGGAGTCTCGAAATGGTCGAGACATAAAGATTGATATATTGGAAGCCTATGTTTGGATACCGGAAGTGTTCCGGGTGAAATCGGGATTTTACCGGAGTACCGGGAGGTTACCGGAACCCCCCGGGAGCTAAATGGGCCATGATGGGCCTTAGTGGAAAAGAGAAGAGGCAGCCCTACATGGGCCGCGCGCCCCTCCCCTCCCTTGGTCCGAATAGGACAAGGAGAGGGGGCCGGCCCCTCTCTCTCTTTTCCCCCCTCCGAGAATCCTATTCCAACTAGGATTGGGGGGGGGAATCCTACTCCCAGAGGGAGTAGGACTCTCCTAGCGCACCCTCCTTGGCCAGCCGCCTCCCCCCCTTTAGTCCTTTATATACGGCGGTAGGGACAACCCAGAGACACACAAGTTGATCCACGTGATCTATTCCTTAGCCGTGTGCGGCGCCCCCAGCCACCATAGTCCTCGATAATATTGTAGCGATGCTTAGGCGAAGCCCTGCGGTAGTAGTACGTCAAGATCGTCACCACGCCGTCGTGCTGACGGAACTCTTCCCCGACACTTTGCTGGATCGGAGTTCGGGGATCGTCATTGAGCTGAACGTGTGCTAGAACTCGGAGGTGCCGTAGTTTCGGTGCTTGATCGGTCGGATAGTGGAGACGTACGACTACATCAACCAAACGCTTCCGTTGTCGATCTACTAGGTATGTAGATCATACTCCCCCTCTCATTGCTATGCATCACCATGATCTTGCGTGTGCGTAGGAAATTTTTTGAAATTACTACGAAACCCAACAGTGGCATCTGAGCCTAGGTTTTATATGTTGATGTTATATGCACGAGTAGAACACAAGTGAGTTGTGGGCGATATAAGTCATACTGCTTACCAGCATGTCATACTTTGGTTCGGCGGTATTGTTGGACGAAGTGGCCTGGACCGACATTACGCGTACGCTTACGCGAGACCGGTTCTCCCGACGTGCTTTGCACATAGGTGGCTTGCGGGTGACAGTTTCTCCAACTTTAGTTGAATCGAGTGTGGCTACGCCCGGTCCTTGCGAAGGTTAAAACAGCACCAACTTGACAAACTATCGTTGTGGTTTTGATGCGTAGGTAAGATTGGTTCTTGCTTAAGCCCGTAGCTGCCACGTAAAAACTTGCAACAACAAAGTAGAGGACGTCTAACTTGTTTTTGCAGGGCATGTTGTGATGTGATATGGTCAAGACATGATGCTAAATTTTATTGTATGAGATGATCATGTTTTGTAACCGAGTTATGGCAACTGGCAGGAGCCATATGGTTGTCGCTTTATTGTATGCAATGCAATCGCGCTGTAATGCTTTACTTTATCACTAAATGGTAGCGATAGTCGTGGAAGCACAAGCTCGGCGAGACGACAACGATGCTACGATGGATATCAAGGTGTCGCGCCGGTGACGATGGTGATCACGACGGTGCTTCGGAGATGGAGATCACAAGCACAAGATGATGATGGCCATATCATATCACTTATATTGATTGCATGTGATGTTTATCTTTTATGCATCTTATCTTGCTTTGATTGACGGTAGCATTATAAGATGATCTCTCACTAAATTATCAAGTAGTGTTCTCCCTGAGTATGCACCGTTGCGAAAGTTCTTCGTGCTGAGACACCACGTAATGATCGGGTGTGATAGGCTCTACGTTTAAATACCACGGGTGCAAAACAGTTGCACACGCGGAATACTCAGGTTAAACTTGACGAGCCAAGCATATACAGATATGGCCTCGGAACACGGAGACCGAAAGGTCGAGCGTGAATCATATAGTAGATATGATCAACATAAAGATGTTCACCAATGAAACTACTCCATCTCACGTGATGATCGGACATGGTTTAGTTGATTTGGATCACGTAATCACTTAGAGGATTAGAGGGATGTCTATCTAAGTGGGAGTTCTTTAAGTAAATTAACTAAACTTAAATTTATCATGAAACTTAGTACCTGATTAGTATCTTGCTTGTTTATGTTTGATTGTAGATAGATGGCTCGTGCTGTTGTTCCGTTGAATTTTAATGCGTTCCTTGAGAAAGCAAAGTTGAAAGATGATGGTAGCAATTACACGGACTGGGTCCGTAACTTGAGGATTATCCTCATTGCTGCACAGAAGAATTATGTCCTGGAAGCACCGCTGGGTGCCAGGCCTGCTGCAGGAGCAACGCCGGATGTTATGAACGTCTGGCAGAGCAAAGCTGATGACTACTCAATAGTTCAGTGTGCCATGCTTTACGGCTTAGAATCGGGACTTCAACGACGTTTTCAACGTCATGGAGCATATGAGATGTTCCAGGAGTTGAAGTTAATATTTCAAGCAAATGCCTGGATTGAGAGATACGAAGTCTCCAATAAGTTCTATAGCTGCAAGATGGAGGAGAACAGTTCTGTCAGTGAACCTATACTCAAAATGTCTGGGTATAATAATCACTTGATTCAGTTGGGAGTTAATCTTCCAGATGATTGCGTCATTGACAGAATTCTCCAATCACTGCCACCAAGCTACAAGAGCTTCGTGATGAACTATAATATGCAAGGGATGAATAAGACTATTCCCGAGCTCTTCGTGATGCTGAAAGCTGCAGAGGTAGAAATCAAGAAGGAGCATCAAGTGTTGATGGTCAACAAGACCACTAGTTTCAAGAAAAAGGGCAAAGGGAAGAAGAAGGGGAACTTCAAAAAGAACGGCAAGCAAGTTGCTACTCAAGAGAAGAAACCCAAACCTGGACCTAAGCCTGAAACTGAGTGCTTCTATTGCAAGCAGACTGGTCACTGGAAGCGGAACTGCCCCAAGTATTTGGCGGATAAGAAGGATGGCAAGGTGAACAAAGGTATATGTGATATACATGTTATTGATGTGTACCTTACTAATGCTCGCAGTAGCACCTGGGTATTTGATATTGGTTCTGTTGCTAATATTTGCAACTTGAAACAGGGACTACGGATTAAGCGAAGATTGGCTAAGGACGAGGTGACGATGCGCGTGGGAAATGGTTCCAAAGTCGATGTGATCGCAGTCGGCACGCTACCTCTACATCTACCTTCGGGAGTAATATTAGACCTAAATAATTGTTATTTGGTGCCAGCGTTAAGCATGAACATTATATCTGGATCTTGTTTGATGCGAGATGGTTATTCATTTAAATCAGAGAATAATGGTTGTTCTATTTATATGAGTAATATCTTTTATGGTCATGCACCCTTGAAGAGTGGTCTATTCTTGTTAAATGTCGATAGTAGTAATACACATATTCATAATGTTGAAGCCAAAAGATGCAGAGTTGATAATGATAGTGCAACTTATTTGTGGCACTGCCGTTTAGGTCATATCGGTGTAAAGCGCATGAAGAAACTCCATACTGATGGACTTTTGGAACCACTTGATTATGAACCACTTGGTACTTGCGAACCGTGCCTCATGGGCAAGATGACTAAAACGCCATTCTCCGGTACTATGAAGAGAGCAACAGATTTGTTGGAAATCATACATACAGATGTATGTGGTCCGATGAATATTGAGGCTCGTGGCGGATATCGTTATTTTCTCACCTTCACAAATGATTTAAGCAAATATGGGTATATCTACTTAATGAAACATAAGTCTGAAACGTTTGAAAAGTTTAAGGAATTTCAGAGTGAAGTTGAAAATCATCGTAACAAGAAAATAAAGTTTCTACGATCTGATCGTGGAGGAGAATATTTGAGTTACGAGTTTGGTGTACATTTGAAAAATTGTGAAATAGTTTCGCAACTCACGCCACCCGGAACACCACAGCGTAATGGTGTGTTCGAACATCGTAATCGTACTTTACTGGATATGGTGCGATCTATGATGTCTCTTACTGATTTAACGCTATCGTTTTGGGGATACGCTCTAGAGACGGCCGCATTCACGTTAAATAGGGAACCATCAAAATCCGTTGAGACGACGCATTATGAACTGTGGTTTGGCAAGAAACCAAAGTTGTCATTTCTGAAAGTTTGGGGCTGCGATGCTTATGTGAAAAAGCTTCAACCTGATAAGCTCGAACCCAAATCGGAGAAATGTGTCTTCATAGGATATCCAAAGGAGACTATTGGATACACCTTCTATCACAGATCCGAAGGCAAGACTTTTGTTGCTAAATTCGGAAACTTTCTGGAGAAGGAGTTTCTCTTGAAAGAAGTGAGTGGGAGGAAAGTAGAACTTGACGAGGTAACTGTACCTGCTCCCTTAGTGGAAAGTAGTGGATCACAGAAAACTGTTTCTGTGACACCTACACCAGTTAGTGAGGAAGCTAATGATGATGATCATGAAACTTCAGAACAAGATACTACTGAACCTCGTAGATCAACCAGAGTAAGATCCGCACCAGAGTGGTACGGTAATCCCGTTCTGGAAGTCATGCTACTAGATCATCATGAACCTACGAACTATGAAGAAGCGATGGTGAGCCCAGATTCCGCAAAGTGGCTTGAAGCCATGAAATCTGAGATGGGATCCATGTATGAGAACAAAGTATGGACTTTGGTTGACTTGCCCGATGATCGGCAAGCAATTGAGAATAAATGGATCTTCAAGAAGAAGACTGACGCTGACGGTAATATTACTGTCTACAAAGCTCGACTTGTCGCAAAAGGTTTTTCGGCAAGTTCAAGGGATTGACTACGATGAGACCTTCTCACCCGTAGTGATGCTTAAGTCTGTCCGAATCATGTTAGCAATTGCCGCATTTTATGATTATGAAATTTGGCAGATGGATGTCAAAACTGCATTCCTGAATGGATTTCTGAAAGAAGAGTTGTATGTGATGCAACCAGAAGGTTTTGTCAATCCAAAGGGAGCTAACAAAGTGTGCAAGCTCCAGCGATCCATTTATGGACTGGTGCAAGCCTCTCGGAGTTGGAATAAACGCTTTGATAGTGTGATCAAAGCATTTGGTTTTATACAGACTTTTGGAGAAACTTGTATTTACAAGAAAGTGAGTGGGAGCTCTATAGCATTTCTAATATTATATGTAGATGACATATTACTAATTGGAAATGATATAGAATTTCTGGATAGCATAAAGGGATACTTGAATAAGAGTTTTTCAATGAAAGACCTCGGTGAAGCTGCTTACATATTAGGCATTAAGATCTATAGAGATAGATCAAAACACTTAATTGGACTTTCACAAATCTTGACAAAGTTTTGAAGAAGTTCAAAATGGATCAAGCAAAGAAAGGGTTCTTACCTGTGTTACAAGGTGTGAAGTTGAGTAAGACTCAATGCCCGACCACTGCAAAAGATAGAGAGAATATGAAAGATGTTCCCTATGCATCAGCCATAGGATCTATCATGTATGCAATGTTGTGTACCAGACCTGATGTGTGCCTTGCTATAAGTCTAGCAGGGAGGTACCAAAGTAATCCAGGAGTGGATCACTGGACAGCGGTCAAGAACATCCTAAAATACCTGAAAAGGACTAAGGATATGTTTCTCATATATGGAGGTGACAAAGAGCTCATCGTAAAAGGTTACGTTGATGCAAGCTTTGACACTGATCCGGACGATTCTAAATCGCAAACCGGATACGTGTTTACATTAAACGGTGGAGCTGTCAGTTGGTGCAGTTCTAAACAAAGCGTTGTAGCTGGATCTACATGTGAAGCGGAGTACATAGCTGCTTCAGAAGCAACAAATGAAGGAGTCTGGATGAAGGAGTTCATATCCGATCTAGGTGTCATACCTAGTGCATCGGGTCCAATGAAAATCTTTTGTGACAATACTGGTGCTATTGCCTTGGCAAAGGAATCCAGATTTCACAAGAGAACCAAGCACATCAAGAGACGCTTCAATTCCGTCCGGGATCTAGTCCAGGTGGGAGACATAGAGATTTGCAAGATACATACGGATCTGAATGTTGCAGACCCGTTGACTAAGCCTCTTCCACGAGCAAAACATGATCAACACCAAGGCTCCATGGGTGTTAGAATCATTACTGTGTAATCTAGATTATTGACTCTAGTGCAAGTGGGAGACTGAAGGAAATATGCCCTAGAGGCAATAATAAAGTTATTATTTATTTCCTTATATCATGATAAATGTTTATTATTCATGCTAGAATTGTATTAACCGGAAACATAATACATGTGTGAATACATAGACAAACAAAGTGTCACTAGTATGCCTCTACTTGACTAGCTCGTTAATCAAAGATGGTTATGTTTCCTAACCATAAACAAGTAGTTGTTATTTGATTAACGGGATCACATCATTAAGTAAATGATCTGATTGACATGACCCATTCCACTAGCTTAGCACCCGATCGTTTAGTATGTTGCTATTGCTTTCTTCATGACTTATACATGTTCCTATGACTATGAGATTGTGCAACTCCCGTTTACCAGAGGAACACTTTGTGTGCTACCAAATGTCACAACATAACTGGGTGATTATAAAGGAGCTCTACAGGTGTCTCCAAAGGTACATTTTGGGTTGGCGTATTTCAAGATTAGGATTAGTCACTCCGATTGTCGGAGAGGTATCTCTGGGCCCTCTCGGTAATGCACATCACCTAAGCCTTGCAAGCAATGCAACTAAATGAGTTAGTTGCAAGATGATATATTATAGAACGAGTAAAGAGACTTGCTGGTAACGAGATTGAACTAGGTATTGATATACCGACGATCGAATCTCGGGCAAGTAACATATCGATGACAAAGGGAACAATGTATGTTGTTATGCGGTCTGACCGATAAAGATCTTCGTAGAATATGTGGGAGCCAATATGAGCATCCAGGTTCCGCTATTGGTTATTGACCGGAGACATGTCTCGGTCATGTCTACATTGTTCTCAAACCCGTAGGGTCCGCACGCTTAAGGTTACGATGACAGTTATATTATGAGTTTATACATTCTGATGTACCGAAGTTTGTTCGGAATCCCAGATGTGATCACGGACATGACGAGGAGTCTCGAAATGGTCGAGACATAAAGATTGATATATTGGAAGCCTATGTTTGGATACCGGAAGTGTTCCGGGTGAAATCGGGATTTTACCGGAGTACCGGGAGGTTACCGGAACCCCCCGGGAGCTAAATGGGCCATGATGGGCCTTAGTGGAAAAGAGAAGAGGCAGCCCTACATGGGCCGCGCGCCCCTCCCCTCCCTTGGTCCGAATAGGACAAGGAGCGGGGGCCGGCCCCTCTCTCTCTTTTCCCCCCTCCGCGAATCCTATTCCAACTAGGATTGGGGGGGGGGGAATCCTACTCCCAGAGGGAGTAGGACTCTCCTGGCGCGCCCTCCTTGGACGGCCGCCTCCCCCCCCCCCCTTTAGTCCTTTATATACGGAGGCAGGGACACCCCAGAGACACACAAGTTGATCCACGTGATCTATTCCTTAGTCGTGTGCGGCGCCCCCAGCCACCATAGTCCTCGATAATATTGTAGCGGTGCTTAGGCGAAGCCCTGCAGCAGTAGTACGTCAAGATCGTCACCACACCGTCGTGCTGACGGAACTCTTCCCCGACACTTTGTTGGATCGGAGTCCGGGGATCGTCATCGAGCTGAACGTGTGCTAGAACTCGGAGGTGCCGTAGTTTCGGTGCTTGATCGGTCGGATCGTGGAGACGTACGAGTACATCAACCAAACGCTTCCGTTGTCGATCTACTAGGTATGTAGATCATACTCCCCCTCTCGTTGCTATGCATCACCATGATCTTGCATGTGCGTAGGAAATTTTTTGAAATTACTATGAAACCCAACACTACGTACCCCCAAACTACAGGATATGGAGCTAAAACCCTAATTCCACCGCCATAACTTTCTGTATCCACGAGATCCCATCTTGGGGCCTTTCCGGAGCTCCGCCGGAGGGGGAATTGATCACGGAGGGCTTCTACATCAACACCATAGCCTCTCCGATGAAGTGTGAGTAGTTTACTTCAGACCTACGGGTCCATAGTTATTAGCTAGATGTCTTCTTCTCTCTTTTTGGATCTCAATACAAAGTTCTCCCCCTCTCTTGTCGAGATCTATTCGATGTAATCTTATTTTACGGTGTGTTTGTTGAGACCGATGAATTGTGGGTTTATGATCAAGTTTATCTATAAACAATATTTGAATTTTCTCTGAATTATTTTATGTATGATTGGTTATTGATGACCCACAAGTATAGGGGATCTATCGTAGTCCTTTCGATAAGTAAGAGTGTCGAACCCAACAAGGGGCAGAAGGAAATGATAAGCGGTTTTCAGCAAGGTATTCTCTGCAAGTACTGAAATGAGTGGTAACAGATAGTTTTGTGACAGGATAAATTGTAACGAGCAACAAGTAACAAAAGTAAATAAAGTGCAGCAAGGTGGCCCAATCCTTTTGTAGCAAAGGACAAGCCGGAACAAACTCTTATAATAGGAAAAGCGTTCCCGAGGACACATGGGAATATCGTCAAGCTAGTTTTCATCATGTTCATATGATTTGCGTTCGATACTTTGATAATTTTATATGTGGGTGGACCGGTGCTTGGGCGTTGTTCTTACTTGAACAAGCATCCCACTTATGGTTAACCTCTATTGCAAGCATCCGCAACTACAACAAAAGTATTAAGGTAAACCTAACCATAGCATGAAACATGTGGATCTAAATCAGCCCCTTACGAAGCAACGCATAAACTAGGGTTTAAGCTTCTGTCACTCTAGCAACCCATCATCTACATATTATTTCCCAATGCTTTCCTCTAGGCCCAAATAATGGTGAAGTGTTATGTAGTCGACGTTCACATAACACTACTAGAGGCTAGAAAACATACATCTTATCAAAATATCAAACGAATACCAAATTCACATGACTACTAATAGCAAGACTTCTCCCTTGTCCTCAGGAACAAACGTAATTACTCACAAAGCATATTCATGTTCATAATCAGAGGGGTAATAATATGCATATAGGATCTGAACATATGATCTTCGACCGAATAAACCAACTAGCATCAACTACAAGGAGTAATCAACACTACTAGCAACCTACTAGCACCAATCCCGGACTTTGAGACAAGAATTGGATACAAGAGATGAACTAGGGTTTGGAGATGAGATGGTGCTGGTGAAGATGTTGATGGAGATTGACCTCTCCTGATGAGAGGAGTGTTGGTGATGATGATGGTGATGATTTCCCCCTCCCGGAGGGAAGTTTCCCCGGCAGAACAGCTCTGCCGGAGCTCTAGATTGGATCCGCCAAGGTTCCACCTCGTGGCGGTGGAGTCTCGTCCCGAAAAGTTCCTTCTTATTTTTTTCTCATCTAAAGACTTCATATAGGAGAAGATGGACGTGGAGAGCCACCAGGGGGCCCACGAGGTAAGGGGGCGCGCCCCCCACCCTCGTGAGCAGGGTGTGGGCCCCCTGGCCTTCATCTTTGGCAAGGATTTTTCTTTATTTATTTTAAGATGTTCCGTGGAGTTTCATGACTTTTGGAGTTGCGTAGAATAGGTCTCTAATATTTGCTCCTTTTCCAGCCCAGAATTCCAGCTGCCGGCATTCTCCATCCTTATGTAAACCTTGTAAAATAAGAGAGAATAGCCATAAGTATTGTGACATAAAGTGAAATAACAGTCCATAATGCGATAAATATCGATATAAAAGCATGATGCAAAATGGACGTATCAACTCCCCCAAGCTTAGACCTCGCTTGTCCTCAAGCGAAAAGCCGATAACAATAAATATGTCCTCATGTTTAGAGGTAGCGGCGTCGATAAAAATAAAATAAAATGCGGACATGAAGGCATCATGATTATTCTCATAGCAGCAACATATATAGATTTTGTCATGTGATTACTTATGTTCAAGTGATGATCTATTCACAATGAAAAAATTATAAATCATAAACCTTATTGGGCTCCGACAAATTATAATCTCAGTCATTGAAACAATTGTAATTTATCATAACATCGAAAAGAGTCTATGTCAGAGCTAAAAAGCAAGTCCACATACTCAACTATCATTTAGTCCTTCATAATTGCTAACACTCACGCGATACTTGTGGTTACGGAGTTTTAATCGGACACGGAGAAAGATAGGAGCTTACAGTTTTGCCCCACAACCTTTTACCTCAAGGGTAATGTCAACAATAATGGTTCATGCTCCCCTACATCCAATTAGATATATATATCATGTTCTTTCCAACATGCTGAGCTTGCCAAAGGATAAAATGAAAAAGAAAAGGTGAAGATCACCATGACTCTTACATAAGGTAGAAGATAATAATAAAGGATAAGCCCTTCGCAGAGGGAAGCAGAGGTTGCCATGCGCTTTTATGGTTGGATGCATAAAATCTCAATGCGAAAGAACGTCACTTTATATTGCCCCTTGTGATATGAACCTTTATTATGCAGTACGTCGCTTTTATTACTTCCACATCACAAGATCGTATAAAGCTTATTTCTCCCACACCAATCAATCATACATATTTAGAGCAATTTTTATTGCTTTGCATCGATGACAACTTACTTGAAGGATCTTACTCAATCCATAGGTAGATATGGTGGACTCTCATGGCAAAACTGGTTTAAGGGTATTTGGAAGCACAAGTAGTATTTCTACTTGGTGCTGAGAATTTGGCTAGCATGAGGGGAAAAGGCAAGCTCAACAAGTTAGAGGATCCATGACAACATACTTTATCTCAGATATAAGAAAGACATAACTCATTGCGTTGTCTTCCTTGTCCAACATCAACTCTTTAGCATGTCATATTTTAATGAGTGCTCCCAATCATAAAAGATGTCAATGATAATATATCTATATGTGAAAACCTCTCTTTTCTTATTACTTCCTATTAATTGCAACAATGATCAAAGCTATGTCTGCCAACTCCCAACAACTTTTAATCATCATACTCTTTCTATGTGAAGTCATTACTCTCAATAAGATCAATATGAACTCTTTGTTTCTTTTTATTCTTTTTCTCTTTTCTTTTATTCACCCAGGATCATGGCAAAATAATCAAGCCCTTGACTCAACACTAATCTTTATTATATATAGCTCATGGACTCGATTACAAAGAGAGATCATAAAGCAAACTCAAAAGTAGATCATGCCATAAACTTTAATCTACTAGATCAAGATACTACTAATAGGATCGAACTAAGAAAAACGGTAAAGATAGGAGTTGTGATTGTGATACGATACCGGGGCACCTCCCCCAAGCTTGGCAGTTGCCAAGGGGGGTGCCCATACCCATGTGATTATATCTCCTTTGTCGGTGATGAAGGTGGAGGTGACGGATAATCGCACATAGAGCGTAAGAGGTCCTCCAGCTTGCGAATAATGCCCTTGAGTGCGACAATATGCTCCTTCAACAAAATATTTTCTTGTGTGAGATACTTGTTTTGAACACGAGCTAACTCAATCATCTTGAAAGCTTCGATCTCAGTTGGGGTAAGAAGGTTATGATTAATTTGAAGGGTGTCTTGTGCTGCTGGAGCTTGATCCTCCATGGCCTTCTTGATCCTTTCATCCTTGTTGACCCTCATGGGTTCTTCCCTCTTCAGATCTATCTTCATTAGCCAAGCATCGTTGTCACCATTGTTGGAGGAGGGAGACGACATGATGCCTAGCCTGGAAAACCTTGATAGAAAACAGCTCGAAACAAGAACAGAGGAGGTTTGCGTGATACGGGAGTCAAAACCTTCGGGAGAATATATAATGAATTTTTACTGACCAAAATACCTATCGTGCAAGAAAACGGAGTTCGGAGGGCACACGAGGTGCTCACGAGGTAGGGGCGCGCCCACCACCCTCATGGGCCCCTCGTGTCCTTCCCGGACAGCTACTTATTTTTCTATTTTTCTAAATATTCCAAAACGGAGAAATATTGCCTTAAAATTGTTTTGGAGTCGGTTTACTTACCGTACCACATACCTATTCCTTTTCGGGGTCTGAAACGCTCCGAAAAGTGTCCCTTATGTATTCCTCCGGGGTTACAGTTTTGATAACATTGGTTTCAACATTTATGGGATTGCCTGAGATATAATGTTTGATTCTCTGACCGTTTACCACCTTCGGATTTGTGCCCTCGAAGTTGTTGATCTTTATGGCACCAGAACGATAGACATGTTCGATAACACAGGGGCCTTCCCATTTAGAGAGAAGTTTTCCTGCAAAAAATCTTAAACGAGAATTGTATAGCAATACATAATCACCTACATTAAACTCACGCTTTGTATCCTTTTATCATGCCATCTATTAACTTTTTCTTTAAACAACTTGGCATTTTCATAAGCTTGGGTTCTCCATTCATAGAGTGAGCTAATATCAAATAACCTCTTCTCACCGGCAAGTTTAGAATCATAGTTGAGCTCTTTAATAGCCCAATATGCCTTATGTTCTAGTTCGAGAGGTAAGTGACATGCTTTTCTATAAACCATTTTATATGAAGACATACCCATAGGATTTTTATATGCAGTTCTATAAGCCCATAATGCATCATCAAGTTTCTTGGACCAATTCTTTCTAGACCTACTAACAGTCTTTTGCAAAATTAATTTGAGCTCTCTATTGCTCAACTCTACTTGACCACTAGACTGAGGGTGATAAGGAGATGCAATTCTATGATTAACATCATATTTAGCAAGCATTTTATGGAAAGCACCATGAATAAAGTGTGAACCACCATCAGTCATTCAATATCTAGGGACTCCAAACCTCGGAAAAATAACTTCCTTAAGCATTTTAATAGAAGTGTTATGATCAGCACTACTAGTTGGAATAGCTTCTACCCACTTAGTAACGTAATCAACAGCAACTAGAATATGTGTGTATCCATTAGAGGCAGGAAAAGGTCCCATATAATCAAAGCCCCAAACATCAAACGGTTCAATAACAAGTGAATAATTCATAGGCATTTCTTGACGTCTACTAATATTACCAATTCTTTGACATTCATCACAAGACAAGACAAACTTACGGGCATCCTTGAAGAGAGTAGGCCAATAAAAACCAGATTGCAATACCTTATGTGCAGTCCTATCTCCAGCGTGGTGTCCTCCATAAGACTCGGAGTGACACTTGTGTAGGATTTGTTCCTGTTCATGCTCAGGTACACAACGTCTAATAACACCATCTACTCCTTCTTTATAAAGATGTGGGTCATCCCAAAAGTAATGTCTTAAATCGTAGAAGAACTTTTTCTTTTGCTGGTATGTGAAGCTAGGTGGTATAAACTTAGCAACAATATAATTAGCATAATCAGCATACCATGGAGTACTACGAGAAGTACTTATAACATTTAGTTGTTCATCAGGAAAGCTATCATTAATAGGTAGTGGGTCATCAAGAATATTCTCTAACCTAGACAAGTTGTCTGCAACGGGGTTCTCTGCTCCCTTTCTATCAACAATATGCAAATCAAATTCTTGTAGCAAGAGAACCCATCTAATAAGTCTAGGTTTAGCATCTTTCTTTTCCATAAGATATTTAATAGCAGCATGATCAGTTTGAATAGTTACTTTAGAATCAACAATATAAGATCTGAACTTATCACAAGCAAATACAACTGCTAAAAGCTCTTTTTCAGTAGTAGCATAATTTCTTTGAGCATTGTCTAGAGTCTTACTAGCATAATGAATAACATTTAATTTCTTATCAACTCTTTGCCCTAGAACAACACCTACAGCATAATCACTAGCATCACACATAATTTCAAAGGGTAAATTCCAATCAGGTGGCTGAACAACAGGTGCAGAGACTAATGCTTTCTTAAGTATTTCAAATGCTTCTACACAATCATCATCAAAGACAAATGGTATATCTTTTTGCAATAAATTAGTCAGAGGCCGAGAAATTTTTGAGAACTCCTTAATGAACCTCCTATAAAATCCGGCATGACCAAGGAAACTTCTTATACCTTTGATGTCCTTGGGACATGGCATCTTTTCAATAGCATCAACCTTGGCTTTATCAACTTCAATACCTCTTTATGAAACTTTGTGCCCCAAGACAATACCTTCATTAACCATAAAGTGGCACTTTTCCCAATTCAGGACAAGATTAGTTTCTTCACATCTCTGCAAAACTCGATCAAGATTGCTCAAGCAATCGTCAAAAGAGGAACCATAGACGGAAAAATCGTCCATGAAAACCTCACAAATCTTTTCACAAAAGTCAGAGAATATAGCCATCATGCATCTTTGAAAGGTAGCAGGTGCATTACATAAACCAAAAGGCATACGTCTATAAGCAAAAGTACCAAAAGGGCATGTAAACGTAGTTTTGATTGATCTCTAGCCGACACAGGTATTTGAGAGAAACCAGAATAACCATCTAGAAAGCAATAGTGTGTATGTTTGCATAATTTTTCTAGCATTTGATCAATAAAAGGTAAGGGGCAATGATCTTTCTTAGTAGCTTTATTTAATTTGCGGAAATCAATTACCATCCTATAACCTGTGATAATTCTTTGTGGAATCAATTCATCTTTATCATTAGGAACAACAGTAATACCTCCCTTCTTAGGGACACAATGGACATGACTTACCCACTCACTATTAGCAACGGTATAGATTATACCTGCCTCCAGAAGCTTTAGTATTTCTTTTCTTACCACTTCTTTCATTTTAGGATTCAGACGTCGTTGAGGATCGCGAACTGGTT
The DNA here is from genome assembly GCF_018294505.1 of Triticum aestivum. Lineage (NCBI taxonomy): Eukaryota > Viridiplantae > Streptophyta > Magnoliopsida > Poales > Poaceae > Triticum > Triticum aestivum. Next base: position 155,672,723 of record NC_057800.1, on the reverse strand, counting down.
TGGCATCTGCTTCCAAATTTATTTTATGTTGACATAGAGTGGGACTAATGCCCTTAAGATCATCAAGAGTATATCCAATAGTAGCACGGTGCTTCTTCAGAGTTTTCAATAATCTTTCTTCTTCATGCTCTGAAAGGTTAGCACTAATAATAACAGGCTATATCTTCTTTTCATCAAGATAAGCATATTTAAGATTATCAGGCAAAGGTTTAAGCTCAAACACGGGATCACCCTTGGGTGGAGGAGGATCCCCTAAAATTTCAATAGACAAATTATGTTGCAGAATAGGTTCCTGTTTAAACAATACTTCATCTATTTCCCTTCTTTCATTCATGAACATATCATTTTCATGGTCTAGCAGATAATGTTCTAAGGGATCACTAGGAGGTACGGCAATAGAAGCAAGACCAATAATTTCATCCTTACTAGGTAATTCTTCCTCACGATGTTGTTTACTAAATTTAGAGAAATTAAACTCATGAACCATATCATCCAAGCCAATAGTAACAACATTCTTTGTGCAATCTATGGTAGCATTGACAGTATTTAAGAAGGGTCTACCAAATATAATGGGACAAAAGCTATCTTGCGGAGAAGTAAGAACAAGAAAATCAGCAGGATATTTAGTTTTCCGACACAAGACTTCAACATCTCTAACAATTCCAATTGGTGAAATAGTATCTCTATTGGCAAGTTTAATTGTGACATCAATACCTTCTAACTCAGCAGGTGCAATTTCATTCTTAATTTCTTCGTATAAAGTATGCGGGATAACACTAGCACTAGCACCCATATCACATAAGCCATGATAACAATGATCTCCTATTTTAACAGAAATAACAAGCACGCCTACCACAGGTCTATGTTTATCTTTATCACAAGGTTTAGCAATTCTAGCAGTTTCACCTTCGAACTGAATAACATGCCCATCAATATTATCAGACAAGAGATCTTTAACAATAGCAATATTAGGTTCTATTTTAACTTGCTCAGGGGGTGTATAAGTTCTAATGTTGCTTTTACGAACAACAGTTGAAGCTTTAGCATGATCCTTTATTCTAACAGGGAAAGGTGGCTTCTTAATATAAGAAGTAGGAACAATAGGATCATTATAAGTGACAGTCTTTTCTTCAACTTTAATAGGTGCAGCTACTTTTACTTCTATGGGAGGATGATATTTAAACCACTTCTCCTTAGGGAGATCAACATAAGTAGCAAAAGATTCACAGAAAGAAGCTACTATCTCAGAGTCAAGTCCATATTTAGTGCTAACCTTACGGAAAATATCGGTGTCCATAAAAGATTTAACACAATCAAACTTAGGTGTCATACCTGACTCCTTACCTTCGTCGAGGTCCCAATCTTCAGAGTTGCGTTTAATTCTATCCAATAAATTCCATCTGAATTCAATAGTCTTCATCATAAAAGAGCCAGCACAAGAAGTATCGAGCATGGTCCGATTGTTTTCAGAAAGCCGAGCATAAAATTTTTGAATAATCATTTCTCTTGAGAGCTCATGATTGGGGCATGAATATAACATTGATTTAAGCCTCCCCCAAGCTTGAGCGATGCTTTCTCCTTTGCGAGGCCAGAAATTATATATATAATTGCGATCACGATGAACAAGATGCATAGGGTAATACTTTTGATGAAATTCCAGCTTCAATCTTTTATAGTCCCATGATCTCATATCATCACATAGCCTATACCATATCAATGCGTCTCCCTTCAAAGATAAAGGGAAGACCTTCTTCTTAGCAACATCATCGGGTATACCTGCAAGCTTAAATAATCCACAAACTTCATCCACATATATTAAGTGCTCATCAGGATGCTTTGTTCCATCTCCTGTAAAAGGGTTAGCTAGCAGTTTTTCCATCATACCCGAAGGAAATTCAAAAGGAGTTTCATTTTCAATAGGTTCAGTAGGTTGAGGAGCAACTCTTTGCTCTACTGGACGGGGTGAAGATACCCCGAAAAAGCCCCTCAGAGAATTACTTTCCATAGTAGCAAGTGACAGTAAATTTCAGCACACTATATAAATTTTTCCTTACCAAATTCCACCTACCAAAGGCGCTACACTCCCCGGCAACGGCGCCAGAAAAGAGTCTTGATGACCCACAAGTATAGGGGATCTATCGTAGTCCTTTTGGTAAGTAAGAGTGTCGAACCCAACGAGGGGCAGAAGGAAATGATAAGCGGTTTTCAGCAAGGTATTCTCTGCAAGTACTGAAATAAGTGGTAACAGATAGTTTTGTGACGGGATAAATTGTAACGAGCAACAAGTAAAAACAGTGCAGCAAGGTGGCCCAATCCTTTTGTAGCAAAGGACAAGCCGGAACAAACTCTTATAATAGGAAAAGCGTTCCCGAGGACACATGGGAATATCGTCAAGCTAGTTTTCATCATGTTCATATGATTCGCGTTCGATACTTTGATAATTTGACATGTGGGTGGACCGCTGCTTGGGTGCTATTCTTACTTGAACAAGCATCCCACTTATGATTAACCTCTATTGCAAGCATCCACAACTACAGAAAAAGTATTAAGGTAAACCTAACCATAGCATGAAACATGTGGATCCAAATCAGCCCCTTACGAAGCAACGCATAAAATAGGGTTTAAGATTCTGTCACTCTAGCAACCCATCATCTACTTATTACTTCCCAATGCCTTCCTCTAGGCCCAAATAATGGTGAAGTGTTATGTAGTCGACGTTCACATAACACCACTAGAGGCTAGACAACATACATCTTATCAAAATATCAAACGATTACAAAATTCACATGACTACTAATAGCAAGACTTCTCCCTTGTCCTCAGGAACAAATGTAATTACTCACAAAGCATATTCATGTTCATAATCAGAGGGGTAATAATATGCATATAGGATCTGAACATATGATCTTCGACCGAATAAACCAACTAGCATCAACTACAAGGAGTAATCAACACTACTAGCAACCTACTAGCACCAATCCCGGACTTTGAGACAAGAATTGGATACAAGAGATGAACTAGGGTTTGGAGATGAGATGGTGCTGGTGAAGATGTTGATGGAGATTGCCCTCTCCCGGTGAGAGGAGCGTTGGTGATGACGATGGTGATGATTTCCCCCTCCCGGAGGGAAGTTTCCCCGGCAGAACAGCTCTGCCGGAGCTCTAGATTGGATCCGCCAAGGTTCCGCCTCGTGGCGGCGGAGTCTCGTCCCGAAAAGTTCCTTCTTATTTTTTTCTCATCGAAAGACTTCATATAGGAGAAGATGGACGTTGGAGAGCCACCAGGGGGCCCACGAGGTAGGGGGCGCGCCCTAGGGGGGGCGCGCCCCCTCCCTCGTGAGCAGGGTGTGGGCCCCCTGGCCTTTATCTTTGGCGAGGATTTTTCTTTATTTATTTTAAGATGTTCTGTGGAGTTTCAGGACTTTTGGAGTTGCGCAGAATAGGTCTCTAATATTTGCTCCTTTTCCAGCCCAGAATTCTAGCTGCCGGCATTCTCCCTCCTTATGTAAACCTTGTAAAATAAGAGAGAATAGCCATAATTATTGTGACATAAAGTGAAATAACAGTCCATAATGCGATAAATATCGATATAAAAGCATGATGCAAAATGGACGTATCAGTTATCTTTGCAAGTCTCTTCGAATTATCAGTTTGGTTTGGCCTACTAGATTGATCTTTCTTGCAATGGGAGAAGTGCTTAGCTTTGGGTTCAGTCTTGCGGTGTCCTTTCCCAGTGACAGTAGGGGCAGCAAGGCATGTATTGTATTGTTGCCATCGAGGATAACAAGATGGGGTTTATATCATATTGCATGAGTTTATCCCTCTACATCATGTCATCTTGCTTAAAGCGTTACTCTGTTCTCTTGAACTTAATACTCTAGATGCATGCTGGATAACGGTCGATGTATGGAGTAATAGTAGTAGATGCAGGCAGGAGTCGGTCTACTTGTCTCGGACGTGATGCCTATATACATGATCATACCTAGATATTCTCATAACTATGCTCAATTCTGTCAATTGCTCAACAGTAATTTGTTCACCCACCGTAAATACTTATGCTCTTGAGAGAAGCCACTAGTGAAACCTATGGCCCCCGGGTCTATCTTCCATCATATTAATCTTCCAATACTTTAGTTATTTCCTTTGCCATTTATTTTACTTGCATCTTTTATTTCTCTTTATCATAAAAATACCAAAAAAATTATCCTATCATATCTATCAGATCTCACTCTCATAAGTGACCGTGTAGGGATTGACAACCCCTTATCGTGTTGGTTGCGAGGATTTATTTGTTTGTGTACGTGCGAGGGACTCGTGTGCGGCCTCCTACTGGATTGATACCTTGGTTCTCAAAAACTGAGGGAAATACTTACGCTACTTTGCTGCATCACCCTTTTCTCTTCAAGGGAAAACCACAACAGGAGTGACAACATGCATCTCATCAAAATATCGAACGAATGCCAAATTCACATGACTACTTATAGCAAGACTTCTCCCATGTCGTCAGGAACAAACGTAGCTACTCACAAATCATATTCATGTTCATAATCAGAGGGGTATTAATATGCATAAAGGACCTGAACATATAATTTTCCATCGAATAAACCAACTAGCATCAACTACAAGGAGTAATCAACACTACTAGCAACCCACAGGTACCAATCTGAAGTTTTGAGACAAGATCGGATACAAGAGATGAACTAGGGTTTGAGAGGAGATGGTGATGGTGAAGATTTTGATGGAGATTGACCCCCTCCCGATGAGAGCATCGATGGTGATGATGATGGTGACGATTTCCCCCTCCCGGAGGGATGTTTCCCTGGCAGAACAGCTCCGCCGGAGCCCTAGATTGGTTCCGCCAAGGTTCCGCCTCGAGACAGTGGCACTTCATCTCGAAAGCTTTCTTCTTATTTTTTCAGGGCAAAAGACACCTTATACCAGAAGATGGACAACGGGGGCTTGCCAGGTGGCCCATGAGGCACGGGGAACGCCGAGGGGGTAGGGCGCGCCCCCACCCTCATGGACGATGGCTGGCTCCCCTCTGGTGCTTTCTTCGCCCAATATTTTTAATATATTCCAAAACTGACTTTCGTGGATTTTCAGGACTTTTGGAGTTGTGCAGAATAGGTCTCTAATATTTGCTCCTTTTCCAGCCTAGAATTCCAGCTGTCGGCATTCTCCCTCTTCATGCAAACCTTGTAAAATAAGAGAGACAGCCCATAATGCAATAAATATCGATATAAAAGCATGATGCAAAATGGACGTATCAGTGGACTACTCCCTCCTCATCGTGGTGGCCACTGGGATGATGAAGATGGCCACCAGAGATGATTCCCACCTCCGGCAGGGTACCGGAACGTGTCTAGATTGGTTTTTGGTGGCTACAGAGCCCTACGACGATGGAACTTCTGATCTAGGTTAACCCCGAGGGGTTTCGGAATATTTGGGAATTTATAGTGCAAAGAAGGGGTATGGGAGGCCACCGAGGTGGGCACAACCCACCTGGGCGCGCCAGGAGGCCCTAGCATGCCCTGGTGGGTTGTGCCCCCCTCGAGGCACCCCCCCCAGGTGCAGCTCTGGCCCATTGGGTTCCTTCTGGCCCATAAAAAATCCACAAAAAGTTTCGCAGTGTTTGGACTCCGTTCGATATTGATTTTCTGCGATGTAAAAAACAAGCAAAAAACAGCAACTGGCACTAGGCACTAGGTCAATAGGTTAGTCCCCAAAAATGATATAAAGTTTCTATAAAATGATTGTAAAACATCCAAGAATGATAAAATAACATCATGAATACTTCATAAATTATAGATACGTTGGAGACGTATCAGCATCCCCAAGCTTAATTCCTACTCGTCCTCGAGTAGGTAAATGATAAATGAAATAATTTATGAAGTGTGAATGCTAGCAAAGTGCACAAGTTTGGTCAATGACAATTTCAATCACTTTTTCTAGCATCATAATAGCAATTCTTTCTTATAAAACTTCTCATGTTATAGTAGCAACCAATTCACATGTTAAGGTTCAAATAGTGAATTCTCTTGAAACCCAACAACCTATGTTCTCAGTCACCAAGCAATTGCAATTCAAATTATTCAACAGAGTTCAAGTAAGAGCTCCACATACTCAACCATCATATGGTCTTGTATGATTTCTAACACTCACCTTGTACACATGAGCAAAACATTTCAATCAGACACATAGAAAGATAGGGGCTTATAATTTCGCCTCCCAACATATTCACCTCAAGGGTGATGTCAACAATAATAACTCATGCTACCCATATTCAACTGGGCATATGTGCCTAGATCTTTCCTCACCACATGATGCTTGCCAAAAGAGAAAAATAAAAAGGAATAGAGAGAAGAACTTTGACTCTTTGCATAAAAGTAAATACATAAAAGTAAAAGATAGACCCTTTGTAGAGGGAAGTAGGGATTTGTAGAGGTGCCAGAGCTCAAAGCAAAAATTGAGAGATAGAAACATTTTGAGAGGCATACTTTTCCCACCAATGAAAACGACTTAGAGCTCCCAACACTTTCCATGCTAGATATATCATAGGCGGTTCCCAAAAAAAAGTTTATTCCTTTTTCCACCATACTTTCACTTTCCATCGCTAACCGTATCCACGGGTGCCCTCCATACCAACACTTTCCAAGCAATTTATTATTTGATAACATAAAGTAAATTCATTTTTCATTTCGGGACTGGGCATCCTTAATACCTTTGCCTTGCTCTCGTGCAATAACAAGTGAATAAACACTCATCGTGAGAATAACACATCTAGCATGGAAAATATTGCCACCCCTCACCGCCTCGCGAGCGGTACGAGCTGTTGGATTTCGGGTTCCGGCAGACCCTTGAGGTTCGAACACTGGGGTGCGCGCGGAGATTTCGCCTCCTACCTTCCTGCACCCCTGCGTCACGCTAGGATCAAAGCTATGAAAAGAACAACACAAGGGACACAGGGTTTATACTGGTTCGGGCCACCGTTGTGGTGTAATACCCTACTCCAGTGTGTGGTGTGGTGGATTGCCTCTTGGGCTGATGATGATGGATAGTACAAGGAAGAACAGCCTCGCGAGGGTCTGTTCTTGGCTGGGGCGATGAACTGCTGGGGGGAGTTCAGCCACCTTTCTCTATCTCTCTCTCTCTTTACCACCTCTCTACTTGTCGAGCCCTTGGAGGAGACTCAGCCGAACCCTTGCTACGCGGGTGGCCGGTCCTATTTATAGTGGCCCTGGTCCTCTCCCCAAATATTGAGCGGGAAGGGAGCCAACAATGGCGGGCTAATTTGAAGGGGGGCAGTAAGTATCAACTATCCTGACAAAAGTAGTCTTCGCCTGCGCAAAGCTCTGGTGATGATGCCGTCTTGGGCTCCACGGTGACCTCCGTCTCGTAGTCCTCCTGGTCTTGGTCTCGTTGCACCGAAACGGCAACCTTTGCCTGATGCCTCGGTACTCCGCGGCTGCGCTTGCCCCCTTTGCACCAAAGAGGAAAGGAGGACGCTGCGCGGGCTGGCACCCGCCTGGCGCCCTGAGTCGTCATGGCTTGCGTCACGGGCACCTCGCGAGGTACCCCGCCTTGATCTCTCCGCCTCCTCGTGAGCCAGCCTGATGAGGCCGTGCCTGAGGAAGCTCCGTGTCGTCCGCCCTGCGAGGCTTGGCCCCTCGCGAGGGTCTTGAGTTTGTGTTGGTGAAGATGGGCCATGCTGGGCCCCCCTTTGAGCCACGCCATAGGCCACAAGCAGGCAAGTCTGGGGACCCCCATTCCCAGAATGCCGACAGTAGCCCCCGGGCCCAAGGCGCGCCCGGACTTGGCCGTGCAGGGAGGCGGAAGGGCAAGAGCGAAGTGTCGCGGGCCCTAACAGCCTGCGGCCTTGGGCGCCGCGTGGTGGTTGATTGGATGTGGGCGTCTCCACTTCCCCACGGCGCCTCGGCAACTGCATGGATTGGACAAGTCCTTGCATGCAAAGTGGGTCATAATTACCTGCGATCGTGGGGGCCGTTGGTTGGCCATCGCCAGCCATAAGTATGGACCGGCGCACGCCCTTCCAGTTCATCCTCCCTTGCTTCTCCTTTTTCTTCATGGCCCCGTCGACGAGGTTCTCAGCCGCCGGGAAGGGGAAGGCTTGCCGGGTTGAGCCCGCCTCTCCCCCACCCAAGCGCGGCCGAGGGAGCCCTCACAAGCATCCTATGGCCACCGCGGTGGCTCCCTGCGGCCGTGGAGGCGATCTTCAGCATGGCGACGGGCAGATTGCTGCAGCCAGGGGGCGCGCTCCGGCTGCGCGTCCCCCCAAGACGCACGTTCGTGCTGCGGAAGTGCTGCCGGAGTTCATCGTGTGGTCGGCGGAGCCGGCTAGCACCCAGCTTCCGCTTCCTCGCTTCCTCCTCAGCGAGCTCCCGGCCGGCGCCCCGGGCGGCCTCTGGCTCCAGGCCGACGGCTGCTACAGCCGGGCCTCATGGGTCCCTCTGGAGGCCTCCGCGGCCGGGAGCCTGTCCCTGGCCCGCGGTTGGCAGACGTTTGCCCGCGCGCGTGGCCTGAGCCGTCGGTGCACCCTACACTTCAAGTTTGACGGAGACGCCACCCTCTACGTGAGGGTCTTTGGGGAATATGGTTGCCGCGTAGGGTGTTGCCCCGAGGGTGACGACCGCGGCTGGGAACCCAGCTCCGGTGATGGTGGAGAGAGCAGCGCTCGCACGGCTGGCGGCGTTCGGGGTTCCCCAAGCTTCTACGGTTCTTCTTCAGGTAGCGACTCCTCTAGCGGTGGCTGCGATCAGTCTCCACGCCGTCGTATCTGCTTGGGGGGTGGTAACGTGTCCGCCCGCTGCCGCGCCCTGGTGAAGCGCGAGAGGGAGTCCGCCTAAGCTCCGGAGGCAGCTCGGGCCTTCCCTGCGGGCCGGTGTGAGGCGAGCCGCGCCGGATTTGTTCTTCCTTTTCCCTTTTTCCTGCGTAACAAAGACAATAGTGCGGAGCCCCGCGGGGGAGTGTTTGGGTTATTGCTTGTTAATCATCGTTTTGCTTTTGTTACTGTACCTTCCAGCTATGTGCCCGAGCGTGGATAGTTCCCGGCCCCGGCCGTGGGGGGTGACCGACCCAGGCCCTTTGTTTGTGTCGCGGTGCCCATGGGGCACGGACTGGAGGGGTGCTCCTGTAAGGGGCCCAGGTCACGAACTCTTTGAGTGACTAGGATAGGAACACTCGCGAGGGCGCCCGGCTCTCCCCCTCGCGAGGCCTTGCGCAAGAGAAACCGAGGCAGGAGAGCGAAAAGCCGAAGAACCGCAAGCCAAAGACGGCAACAACTTCAATAAAACTCCAAACGAAGAGGAACAAGCCAACCGCGGAAAGCAAATGAAAAGCCGCGTCCGGCACCTAGTCTAGTCTTCGACGTCTTCTCACCAGCGCGGAGCTAAGTGCTGCCACTGGGCGTGGGAGGGAGCCCCAGGGCCTGAGGCCGGCGCTCCTGAGACTCCGGGGCATGTACAGCCCCAACTCATTATTACGTGAGAGTGTCACAGGCGGCGAGCTTCACAGGCGTTGGCCTTCTTCACAGGCTCCGGGCCTTTTCCAAAACGCGATAGCTTCACAGGCACTCGCCTTGCTTCTCAGGCTCCGGGCCTTTTCCAAAACGCGATAGCTTCACAGGCACTCGCCTTGCTTCACAGGCTCCGGGCCTTTTCCAAAACGCGATAGCTTCACAGGCACTCGCCTTGCTTCACAGGCTCCGGGCCTTTTCCAAAACGCGATAGCTTCATAGGCACTCGCCTTGCTTCACAGGCTCCGGGCATTTTCAGGGGTAGAACCTCCGGAGGTGCTGGATGTTCCATGCATTCTGGACCGGCACTCCCTCTTGAGTCTCCAAGCGCGCGGAGCTGGGCCTGGAAACATGAACAACCTTGAACGGGCCCTCCCACATGGGAGAGAGCTTGTGCAATCCCTCCCTGGAGAGAACCCGCCTGAGCACGAGGTCTCCTACCTCAAGAGTCCTGGGGCGGATGTTGCGGCAGTGATATCGCCACGGTGCTTGTTGGTACCTCGCCGCTCGCAGCACGGCTTCCCGGCGATGCTCCTCCCCCAGCACGAGGTCCGTCCCCCGCATGGCGTCCTGATGTGCCTCGTCGAACGCCAGGACCCGCGTGGAGCAACGTCTGACCTCGTGAGGGAGGACTGCTTCTGCTCCGTAGACCAGGAAGAACGAGGTCTCTCCAGTCGGCTTGGTCGCGGTGGTGCGGATGGACCACAACACGGACTGCAGTTCGTCGTACCAACCTCTGCCGCAAGCCTCCAGCTTCTTCTTGAACGTCCTGGTCTTGAGGCCCCTCAGGACCTCCGCGTTGGCTCGCTCGGCCTGGCCGTTGCTCCGGGGGTGCGCCACTGAAGCGTAGCATATCTGCGTTCCAAGGTTAGCACAGTATGTTTTGAAGAGGTTACTGGTGAACTGCGAACCGTTGTCCGTGATGATGCGATTTGGCACCCCGAACCGGCTCACGATGCCCTTGATGAACTTGACTGCAGAACCCGCAGGAATGGTGCGGACAGCCTCCACTTCAGCCCACTTGGTGAATTTGTCCACGGCAACATAAAGCTAGCGGTAGCCCCCTGGCACCCGAGGAAACGGACCCAAGATGTCGAGCCCCCAGACTACAAATGGCCACGAAAGGGGGATAGTCTGCAAGCCCCCTGCCGGCTGATGGATCTGCTTGGCGTGGAACTGGCAGGCCTCACAAGCCTTCACTAGTTCAACGGCGTCATTGAGCGCGGTGGGCCAGTAAAACCCACTGCGGAACGCCTTGCCAACGAGGGTCCGCGATGACGAATGATGTCCGCAGTATCCGCCGTGTATATCTTCCAGTAGTTCCTTCCCTTGCTCCCTGGAAATGCAGCGCAAGGATACATCGTTTGATCGCTTCCGGTAGAGCTCTCCATCTTTGATGCAGTATGCTATGGCCTGGCGCGCCACTCGCTCTGCTTCCTCCTCCTTCTCTGGCAGGGTCCCTTGCGTTAGGTAGCTCCGGAGCTCCGGATCCAACATCCCTCCCGAGGTTCCATCGTCAGGAGCAGGCGTGCTCCCGAGGCCGGGCCACAAGCCGGAGCTCCTGAGGCAGGTGGCTGAGGGAGCTCCTCCCTGGGCTGAGCCGTGCTTGATAATGACGGTAAGGCTGAAGGCTTGAAGAGCCGCTCCTTGAAAATGCCAGGCTCCTGAGGTAACCGCCCGGACGTGCGTTTGGCAATGTCATCGGCTTCCTGATTGGTGCCACGGGGCACATGCTGCAACTCCAACCCCCAGAACTGCTTCTCCATCCTGCGGACCTCTACAAGGTAGGCCTCCATGTGCTCATCCTTCGGCTCGTACACCTTGTTGGAGAAATTGACAAGGAGCTGTGAATCGCCCTTGATGGTGAGGTGTTTCACCCCAGGGCAGCTGCGGCCTTCATGCCTGCTATTAAGCCTTCATATTCCGCTATGTTGTTGGAGACCTTTTCGCGTTGCTGGAAACAAAGCTGCACGGCGTAATAGAGCTTGTCCTGGGTGGGCGATATAAGCACCGCTCCAGCCCCTGCGCCGTGTCTGGAGAACGCCCCATCGAAGTACATAACCCAGCCTTCTGGCGCCTCGCTTCCCGGGGACAGGGACCGATCCTCGCCGGCCTTGAGGCCTGGCGCCTCCGTCCATTCTGCCACAAAATCTGCCAACGCTACTCCCTTGATGACTCTGGTCGTGCTGAATTCGAGCTAAAACGCTTGCAGCTCTATGTTCCACTCAGCGACCCTCCCAGCTGAATTGGGGCTCCTGAGCACCCTCTCCAGGGGGTATGACGAGACGACCTTGATGGGATGACCCTGAAAATAGTGCCGCAATTTGCGCGAAGCCACTAGTAACGCGAGGAGGAGTTTTTGAGGCATGGGGTACCGTGCTCTTGCATCCCGCAGCACTGTGCTGATGAAGTACACCGGGTGCTCAACAAGGTGGAGTGCATCAGTGCAGGTGGCTCCCTTCAGAGACCGTGGTGCCTCTTGGGGCAATGGGGCCTCCTGAGACTGGCCATCTCGAAGAGGGGCCTCTTCCGCCTCTGGTGCGCCCCTCTGCGGCGGCTGATCCTCCTCAGCCGTGATGGCAGTTTCTGTGGGCCTTCCTTGTCCCTGTTCTGCCTTATCCCGGGCTGCTGCCGTGGTTTTGATCCGGCGCTCCTCTCTAACTGCTACCAAGGCTGCGCTGGCGGAGTAGGGAGTGGCGGCGAGGTAGAGCACTAGGGGCTCCTGAGGGCGCGGGGCCACCATGACCGGTGGGCTGGTCAGGTATCTCTTGAGATCTTGGACGCCTTGTCGGCCTCTTCAGTCCACTCGAAGGGCCCCTTTTTCTTCATTAGCTGGAAGAAGGGCAGGGCTTGTTCCCCCAACTTGGAGATGAAGCGCCCTAGCGCAGTCATGCGCCTTGTGAGCTTCTGCATTTCTCTGAGGGTCTTTGGTGGACTCATGTCTTCCACCGCCTTGACCTTCTCCGGGTTAGCCTCGATGCCTTAGTGGGACACGAGGAAACCCAAGAGCTTGCCCGAGGGGACTCCGAACACACACTTCTCTGGGTTGAGCCGTAGGTTCACTTCGTTGAGGCTCGCGAAGGTTTCCTCCAGGTCTTGTATCAAGGTCCTGGCCTCCCGAGATTTTACCATGATGTCATCGACGTAAGCTTCAACATTCTTGCAGAGCTGCGGGCCCAAGGTGATATGCATCAGCCGCCGAAAGGTCGCCCCTGTGTTACGCAGCCAAATGGCATGCAGGTGTAGCAGTACACCCCGCACGGGGTTAGGAAGGCCGTCTTCTCGATGTCTTCCACCGCCATCTTGATCTGGTGATACCGGAGAAGGCATCCAGGAAGCACAACAGGTCGCATTCCGCAGTGGAATCAACGATCTAGTCGATGCGGGGGAGTGGGAACGGATCTTGCGGGCACGCTTTGTTGAGGTTGGTGAAGTCGACACACATGCGTTCCTTCCCTCCCTTCTTCGGCATAACGACAGGGTTGGCCAACCAATCTGGGTATCGGACCTCACGAATGACCCCAGCGGCCTCTAATTTGTGGGTCTCTTGGACGATGAAGGCCTGCTTTTCTATGGACTGCCGCCTGGCCTTCTGCTTCACAGGGTGCACGTTGGGGAACACATTGAGGTGATGCTCGATTACGCTCCTGGGGATCCCTGCCAACTGGTCCGGCTCCCAAGCGAATACCTTCTTGTTTGCACGCAGGAACGCGACCAGGGCCTCCTCCTGCTCGGGTTTGAGGTGGGCGCCTATGGTGAAAGTGGCGTTGGTGGACCCGTCCTCATCGACGGGCACCTGCTTGGTTTCTGCCTTGTCTTGGGTGAACAACTGCTTCTTCTTGGCGGGCGCAGCCCCCTTGGGCTCGGGACCCCCCGAGTCAGCAGGCTGTGCTGACGCTGCTGTCCTGAAGACGAGCTTGAGCACCCGCAGAGCGTCACCAGTATCCCCGTGCACGGTGAGGTCACCGCTGCTCCCAGGCATCTTCATGAGGTTGTACGCCGGGTGCGTCGTGGCCATGAACTGGGCCAGCGCTGGGTAGCTGAGGATGGCGTTGTAGGGAAGGCCGATGGGGGCGATGTCGAAGTCGACCAGCTCCGTGCGGAAGTTGTCGTAGGTGCCGAAGGTCACCGGGAGCCGGATCTGCCCCAAGGAGCTGGACGACCTGCCCCCAACGCCTGACAAGGGCCGGCTGGGCTGCAACCGTTCCAGGGATATTCAGAGGAGGTTGAAGGCCTCGACTGAGAGCACACTAAGGCCTGCCCCACCATCGATAAGAGTTCTGGTGACGGCCACCTGGAAGATGGTAGGGGTGCATAGCATGGGGAGCGCGCCCGAGCCGGCCGAGTTGGAGGGGTGGTCCTCCGGGCTGAAGCTCAGGCCGGTCTCGGGCGCCGCCCGATCCAGGGGAGCCCCCTGCCGTGTGGAAGTGGCGCTGACCCGGCGGATGAACGGCTTGGCGTGGTAACTTGTAGGCGGCGCCTGCGAGCCGCCCAAGAGGGCCGCGACGACTGGGGGTGCTGGTGCAGCGCGATAGGCGGGGAAGAGGTTGCGGGGCTCCGTGGGTGCACGGAGCACGCGGGACGAAGAACCAGCTGGGGTGAGCAAGTGAGTTGCGGTGCGGCCGTCTTGCCGCACGGACAGATGCCGAGACGATGCTTGCCGCTCGTCCCCCGTCGGGCCGGTGGCGGCGTTGACGGCAGGTGACGGGGAACGGCGAGGGCACCCGCCGACAGGGGCCGTCTAGGTGACGTGGGAAGCAAGGGCGGCCCGACGCTCCGTGTGGGCCCGACGTGCGTCAGACATGGGGGCGATGGTCAGAGGAGAATGGAGCGGTGGAAGACGAATTCTGGCGCACCCCGTACCTGGCGCGCCAAATGTCGGATTTCGGGTTCCGGCAGACCCTTGAGGTTCGAACACTGGGGTGCGCGCGGAGATTTCACCTCCTACCTTCCTGCACCCCTCCGCCACGCTAGGATCAAAGCTATGAAAAGAACAACACAAGGGACACAGGGTTTATACTAGTTCGGGCCACCGTTGTGGTGTAATACCCTACTCCAGTGTGTGGTGTGGTGGATTGCCTCTTGGGCTGATGATGATGGACAGTACAAGGAAGAACAGCCTCACGAGGGTCTGTTCTTGGCTGGGGCAATGAACTGCTGGGG
>NC_057800.1:155626052-155657816 GCF_018294505.1 Triticum aestivum | reverse complement strand
CTCTCTCTCTCTCTCTCTCTCTCTCTTTACCACCTCTCTACTTGTCAAGCCCTTGGAGGAGACTCAGCCGAACCCTTGCTACGCGGGTGGCCGGTCCTATTTATAGTGGCCCTGGTCCTCTCCCCAAATATTGAGCGGGAAGGGAGCCAACAATGGCGGGCTAATTTGAAGGGGGACAGTAAGTATCAACTATCCTGACAAAATTAGTCTTCGCCTGCGCAAAGCTCTGGTGATGACGCCATCTTGGGCTCCACGGTGACCTCCATCTCGTAGTCCTCCTGGTCTTGGTCTCGTTGCACCGAAACGGCAACCTTTGCCTGATGCCTCGATACTCCGCGGCTGCGCTTGCCCCCTTTGCACCAAAGAGGAAAGGAGGACGTTGCGCGGGCTGGCACCCGCCTGGCGCCCTGAGTCGTCATGGCTTGCGTCACGGGCACCTCGCGAGGTACCCCACCTTGATCTCTCCGCCTCCTCGTGAGCCAGCCTGACGAGGCCGTGCCTAAGGAAGCTCCGTGTCGTCCGCCCCGCGAGGCTTGGCCCCTCGCGAGGGTCTTGAGTTTGTGTTGGTGAAGATGGGCCGTGCTGGGCCCCCTTTTGAGCCACGCCGCAGGCCGCAGGCAGGCAAGTCTGGGGACCCCCGTTCCCAGAACGCCGACACGAGCACACAAAAGAGAAATTTATTTTGAAAAATTAGAGATGGCACATACAAATTTGCTTAGAACGGCAAAAGAATACGCATATAGGTAGGTATGGTGGACTCTTGAAAATGAGATTTGGGTTTAAGGGTTTTTGTATGCACAAGTAGTATCTTTACTTGGTGCGGAATTTTTGGCTAGCAAAGATGGGGGCAAGCACCACATGTTGAAGGATCTATGACAATATAACTTCTATGTGAATATGAACAAACATAAACCATTGCGTTGTCTTCCTTGTCCAGCGTCAACAATTTTGGCATATAATATTTTGATGGGGGCTCACAATCACAAAAGATTTCCATGATAGTGTATTTATATCTGAAAGTTCTCTTCCTTATACTAATTATTCATGAATTGCTTGTATGACCAATATTGTGATTGTCAAGCCTCAAAAGATTTCACTTTCTAAACCCAATGTGAAGCTACCACTAGGCATGATATGATTTCAACTTCATGATATTCAATTTATTCAACAATTTACTCATAGGATATAAGTGAAGCACAAGAGTAAATAACATAGAAAAGAGCTTCATTGACGGGATATGAATGCCGCTTACTTATCCTCCCTAGCAATTATTTGAGGACTCCATTTTATTTAAAAACTTTCAGATCTAAGTACTTTATTAAAACAGCAAGCACAAAAAAATAAAACGATAATCCAAAGATAGCACACATCATGTGAAGAAGCAAAAATTTAGGCTCAACCGATGCTAACCGATAATTGCTGAAGAAAAAAGGTGGGATGCCTACCTGGGCATCCCCAAGCTTAGATGCTTGAGACTTCTTGAAATATTATCTTGGGATGCATTGGGAATCCCCAAGCTTGAGCTTTTGTGTCTCCTTAATTCTTCTCATATCACGGTTTTCCTAAATCTCAAAAACTTCATCCACACAAAACTCAACAAGAACTCGTGAGATAAGTTAGTATAAACCAATGCAAAAACCTTATCATTCTCTACTATAGCAAATCACTAAAAAATATATTCAACATTGCATACTAAATGCCTCTGCATATTTAATACTCCTATCCTCAAATAGAATCATTAAACAAGCAAACATATGCAAACAATGCAAACATAACAGCAATCTGCCAAAACAGTACAGACTGTAAAGAATGCAAGAGTATCAATACTTCCCTAACTCCAAAAATTATGAAAATTTATCACACTATAGAAAAATTATCAGAGCTCTTTTTGCAAAAAAAGTTTCAACATTTTATCACATTCTGACTTTTCTAGGGAATTTTTGCAACAGCGGTAAACTTTCTGTTTTCAAATAGCAACATGTATACTTGCAAAAATAAGCATGGAAAAGGCTATCAATGCTACTTTTATTGAAATAAAAGATACACAACATTATTCTAAATAACAGCAAACAAATCCTAACAAAATAAAATGACACTCCAAGCAAAACACATATCATGTGACGAATGAAAACATAGCTCCAAGTGAGGTTACCGATAATGTTGGAAACGAAAGAGGGGATGCCTTCCGGGGCATCCAAGCTTAGTTGCTTGGATCTTCCTTGAGTATTTCCTTGGGGTGCCTTGGGAATCCCCAAGCTTAGGTTCTTTTCATTCCTTATTCTCCTCATATCGATATCTCACCCAAAACTTGAAAACTTCAATCACATAAAACTTAACGGAACTTTGTGAGATAGGTTAGTATGATAAAGAGCAAACCATTCCACTTTTGGTACTGCCAAAGACAAGATTCATAATTGTTTCCACACAATGCCTACTGTATGATACCATTTCCATAATTTATATTGAGCAATATAAGCCATGGAAACTAGAAAACAAGCAAACTATGCATTGAAAACAGATTCTGTCAAAAAAAGAACAGTCTATAATGATCTGTACTCCAACCATACTTATGCTACTCTAGAAATTCTGAAAAATTAGGACCACCTGAGCAATTTGTATATTAATCTTATCCAAAAATAATCAGCATTTTATCACGCTTCTGTTGAAAACTAGAATTATTTTCGTGAGCGCATAAGTTTCTGTTTTTCAGCAAGATCAAAACAACTAACACCCAACAAGATCCTAAAGGCTTTACTTGGCACTTTATTGAAAAAAAACAATAAAACATGATTAATACAGTAGCCTAATCATGTGAACACACAAAAACAGTAGGTAAAAGTGTTGGGTTGTCTCCCAACAAGCATTTTTCTTTTATGCCTTTTAAGCTAGGCATGATGATTTCGATGATGCTCGCATAAAAGATAAGAATTGAAACACAAAGAGAGCATCATGAAGCATATGACTAGCACATTTAGGTCTAACCCACTTCCTATGCATAGAGATTTTGTGAGCAAACAACTTATGGGAACAAGAATCAACTAGCATAGGAAGGCAAAACAAGTGCAAATTCAAAACAATCAACACATAGAGAAGAAATTTGATATTATTGAGATTTGTAAGAGCATAAGTTCCTTCCTCATAATAATTTTCACAAACATCATGAATGGATTCAACAATATAACTATCACATAAAACACTCTTTTCATGATGCACAAGCATAGAAGATTTATCACTCTTTATGGCATAGATGTCATCATAATAATCATCATAGATAACAACTTCATTGTCATAGTCAATTGAAACCTCTTCCAAAATAGTGGATGTATCACTAAATGAAGTCATGGCCTCTCCAAATCTACTTTCATCAATATTTTAATAAGATTCAACACCCTCCAAAATAGTGGGATCACTACTACCTAGAGTTGACACTCTTCCAAACCCACTTTCATCAATGTAACCATCATAAATCGGAGGCATGCCATCATCATAATAAATTTTCTTATCGAAAGCATCACCAAGCTTAGGACAAGCATTATTTCCAGCAAATAAATCTTCAAACATATCATACTCATCAAACATAGCATCCCCAAGCTTGTGGTTTTGCATATCATCACAATCATTCTTATCAATAGCATGAATGGCACCAATAGTATAGCAAACATTATTATCATATTCTTCCAAGGAAGTGCCAAAAAGATTTCCAAGATTATAAGAAGTATCATTATCTTCCCAATCATAATCATCACAACAAGCAATAGGCATAACAAAATCATCATCAAGTTCATCATCTTCCATAATAATTTTTGATTCATTTTCATGGGGCACAACAATAATAGGAGCAACATTATTTGAGAGA
Source organism: Triticum aestivum (assembly GCF_018294505.1). Lineage (NCBI taxonomy): Eukaryota > Viridiplantae > Streptophyta > Magnoliopsida > Poales > Poaceae > Triticum > Triticum aestivum. Next base: position 155,653,960 of record NC_057800.1, on the reverse strand, counting down.
GATACCTTTTTACCTCTACTCTTTCTTCTTTTATTCTTCTTCACCACATCATGTGTGGGTTCAATTAATTTTTTTGAGCTCCTTGTTGAAGAGATCGATTGGATAGGAAGTTCCTCCTCATTACCTGATTCATCATAATAAACACTAGGAGGGTATTGGGAAATATTTTCCCTTTCATTAGTACTCTCTTCATATTCCATTTGTTTTCTTGTCTTTAGGTAGTTGGAAATATAAGGATTCTCAATGCAATTTACCGCACAAAACATATAAATTTCCTCTATATCAAATTCAAGAAATCTCTTGGGATTTGGAAAATCCTTAGTTATATGTTTCATTTCTTCATACCCCAAAAGAAGTCTGAGATCTTTATGATGCTCAAGGGTAATTAAGTTATCACAATTTTTGGACATGATTTGATCATGAAAGAATTTGCATTGGAGATTTAAATGACCATGTTCATTGCAAAGTTCACAAGGATGGCAAAAAAATACATCTTTCAGCCCAATCATCTAGTCTCTCTTGCAAACTTTTTGTTTCTAAATATTTATACTTCTTACAAAATCTATCTTCCCTTTTTGGTGTGCAAAGGCACTCCCAATTCACTCCGCAAAAAGTGACATGCTTATAAGAAACATTTTTGTCATGACTTGTGCAATCATGATTAGCATTTTGGATATTCAAAGAATTTATACTAACAATATTGCAAGCATGCTCATCATTCAAATATTTTGTGCCAAACATTTTATTGACTTCTTCTTCTAACAATTGAGCACAATTTTCCGATCCATCATTTTCAAGAAAGATACTATAAAGATGATCAATAATATGATGCAACCTCAATTCCATTTTTTTGTAGTTTTCTTTTATAAACCAAACTAGTGATAAAACAAGAAACTAAAAGATTCAATTGCAAGATCTAAAGTATACCTTCAAGCACTCACCTCCCCGGCAACGGCGCTAGAAAAGAGCTTGATGTCTACTACGCAACTTTATTCTTGTAGACACGTGTTGGGCCTCCAAGCGCAGAGTTTTGTAGGATAGTAGCAATTTCCCCTCAAGCGGATGACCTAAGGTTTATCAATCCGTGAGAGGTGTAGGATGAAGATGGTCTCTCTCAAATGATCCTGCAACCAAATACAAGAAATCTCTTGTGTCCCCAACACAGCCAATACAATGGCAAATTGTATAGGTGCACTAGTTCAGCGAAGAGATGGTGATAAAATGTAATATGGATGGTAGAAATATATTTTTATAATCTGAATAAATAAAAACATCAAGGTAGAAAATAGTAAATGGGCACAAAAATGGTGTTTCAATGCTTAAAAACAAGGCCTAGGGTCCATACTTTCGCTAGTGCAATCTCTCAAAATGCTAACATAGTTGGAACATATGATTATCCCTCAAAGTGTAACGAAGAATCGCTCCCGAGTTCCTATTAGCGGAGAACAAAAGATAGGAATTTTTTGTAGGGTACTAAACCACCTCAAAACTATACTTTCCGTTCGGTCTATTCGAGAGTTCGTACTAAAATAGCGCAAAGCTATTTTTTTCCGTTCGATCTATCCTAGAGTTCATACTAGAATAACACCAAAGCATATTCATATTCATAATACTCAATCCACACAAAGAACTACAAGAGTGCCCCAATATTTCTATCGGAGAAACAAGGACAAGAACGTGCATCAACCCCTATGCATAGATTACCCCAATGTCACTGCGGGAATCCGCAAGTTGAGTGCCAAAACATATATCAAGTGAATCAATATGATACCCCATTGTCACCACGAGTATTCAATTGCAAGATATATATCAAGTGTTCTCAAATCCATAAAAGTATTCAATCCAATGACAATGAGATCTCAAAGGGAAAAACTCAATTCATCACAACAAGATAAAAGAGGGGAAAACACCATATGATCCGACTATATTAACAAAGCCCGCGATACATCAAGATCATGACATCTCAAGAATATGAGAGAGAGAGAGAGATTAAATACATAGCTACTGGTACAAACCCTCAACCCCGAGGGTGGACTACTCCCTCCTCATCGTGGTGGCTGCCGAGATGATGAAGATGGCCACCGGAGATGATTCCCCACTCCGACAGGGTGCCGGAACATGTCTAGATTGGTTTTCGGTGGCTATAGAGCCCTGCGGCGGCGGAACTTCTAATCTAGGTTAACCCCGAGGGGTTTCGGAATTTTGGGAATTTATAGTGCAAAGAAGGGGTACAGGAGGCCACCGAGGTGGGCACAACCCACCTGGGTGCGCCAGGGGGCCTGGCACGCCCTGGTGGGTTGTGCCCCTCTCGGGGCACCCCTCAGGTGCAGCTCTGGCCCATTGGGTTCCTTATGGCCCATAGAAAATCCACAAAAAGTTTCACGGTGTTTGGAGTCCGTTTGATATTGATTTTCTGCGATGTAAAAAACAAGCAAAAAATAGCAACTGGCGCTGGGTCAATAGTTAGTCCCAAAAAATGATATAAAATTGCTATAAAATGATTGTAAAACATCCAAGAATGATAAAATAACAGCATGAATACTTCATAAATTATAGATACGTTGGAGACGTATCAGAATCCAACAACGATATTGAGTCACAAATGCATGCTCAACATACATACTTACAGGAAAGTGGCAAGCTCATTTTGGGAAGTATAGTTGACATCTCTAGGTGCCAACAGAAAACAAAATTTTGCAGCATGACAAGAACATGACCTCACTCATAGAGTGGGAAGATCAAAACGGTAGTAGGAGTTTTTGTGCGGGTGAAGCACACTAATATGAAATTCCAAGCCAAAATTGCAGTAATTGGCATGCAAGTCACTTCGGTGGTATCAGCAAAATCCCATGCAATAAACTTGGAGCTATTTGTTGGGGAACGTTGCAGAAAACAAAAATTTTCCTACGGTTTCACCAAGATCCATCTATGAGTTCATCTAGCAACGAGTGATCGGATTGCATCTACATACCTTTGTAGATCACGCACGGAAGCGTTCAAAGAACGGGGATGAGGAAGGCGTACTCGACGTGATCCAAATCACCGGAGATCCTAGCGCCGAACGGACGGCACCTCCGCGTTCAACACACGTACGATCAGCGCAACGTCTCCTCCTTCTTGATCCAGCAAGGGGGAGGAGAGGTTGACGAAGATGGCTTTAGCAGCAGCACGACGGCGTGGTGGTGATGGAGCTGCAGTACTCCGGCAGGGATTCGCCAAGCTCTATGGAGGAGGAGGATGTGTTGGAGAGGGAGAGGGAGGCACCAAAGGCGTGGGGTGAGAGGCCCTCCTTCCCCCACTATATATAGGGAGCCTAGGGGGGCGCCGGCCCTAGGAGATGCAATCTCCTAGGGGGGCGCCGGCCAAGGGAGGAGTCCATCCTCCCCAGGGCACCTAGGAGGCGCCTTCCCCTTTTAGGACTCTTCCTTTCCTTATCTCTTGGCGCATGGGCCTCTTGGGGCTGGTGCCCTTGGCCCATATAGGCCAAGGCGCACACCCCTACAGCCCATGTGGCCCCCCAGGGCAGGTGGCCCCACCCGGTGGACCCCTGGGACCCTTCCGGTGGTCCCGGTACAATACCGGTGACCCCGAAACTTGTCCCGATGGCCGAAATAGCACTTCATATATATAATTCTTTACCTCCGGACTATTCCGGAACTCCTCGTGACATCCGGGATCTCATCCGGGACTCCTAACAACATTCAGGTTACTGCATATACATATCCCTACAACCCTAGCGTCACCGAACCTTAAGTGTGTAGACCCTACAGGTTCGGGAGACATGTAGACATGACCGAGATCGCTCTCCGGTCAATAACCAACAGCGGGATCTGGATACCCATGTTGGCTCCCATGTGCTCCTCGATGATCTCATCGGATGAACCATGATGTCGAGGATTCAAGCAACCCCGTATACAATTCCCTTCGTCAATCGGTATGTTACTTGCCCGAGATTCGATCGTCGGTATCCCAATACCTCGTTCAATCTTGTTACCGGCAAGTCACTTTACTCGTACCGTAATGCATGATCCCGTGACCAGACACTTGGTCACTTTGAGCTCATTATGATGATGCATTACCGAGTGGGCCCAGTGATACCTCTCCGTCATACGGAGTGACAAATCCCAATCTTGATCCGTGTCAACCCAACAGACACTTTCGGAGATACCCGTAGTATACCTTTATAGTCACCCAGTTACGTTGTAACATTTGGTATACCCAAAGCACTCCTACGGTATCCGGAAGTTACACGATCTCATGGTCTAAGGAAAGGATACTTGACATTGGAAAAACTCTAGCAAACGAACTATACGATCTTATGCTATGTTTAGGATTGGGTCTTGTCCATCACATCATTCTCCTAATGATGTGATCTCGTTATCAATGACATCCAATGTCCATAGTCAGGAAACCATGACTATCTGTTGATCAACGAGCTAGTCAACTAGAGGCTTACTAGGGACATGTTGGTGTTTATTATTCACACATGTATTACGATTTCCGGATAACACAATTATAGCATGAATAAAAGACAATCATCATGAACAAGGAAACATAATAATAATCCTTTTATTATTGCCTCTAGGGCATATTTCCAACAGTCTCCCACTTGCACTAGAGTCAATAATCTAGTTACATTGTGATGAATCGAACACCCATGGAATTCTGGTGTTGATCATGTTTTGCTCTAGGGAGAGGTTTTGTCAACGGATCTACTACATTCAGGTCCGTATGTACTTTACAAATATCTATGTCTCCATCTTGAACATTTTCATGAATGGAGTTGAAGCGACGCTTGATGTGCCTTGTCTTCTTGTGAAACCTGGGCTCCTTGGCAAGAGCAATAGCTCCAGTGTTGTCACAGAAGAGCTTGATCGGCCCCGACGCATTGGGTATGACTCCTAGGTCGGTGATGAACTCCTTCACCCAAATTGCTTCATGCGCTGCCTCCGAGGCTGCCATGTACTCCGCTTCACATGTAGATCCCGCCACGACGCTCTGCTTGCAACTGCACCAGCTTACTGCCCCACCATTCAAAATATACACGTATCCGGTTTGTGACTTAGAGTCATCCAGATCTGTGTCGAAGCTAGCGTCGACGTAACCTTTTACGATGAGCTCTTCGTCACCTCCATAAACGAGAAACATTTCCTTAGTCCTTTTCAGGTACTTCAGGATATTCTTGACCGCTGTCCAGTGTTCCTTGCCAGGATTACTTTGGTACCTTCCTACCAAACTTACGGCAAGGTTTACATCAGGTCTGGTAGACAGCATGGCATACATAATAGAACCTATGGCTGAGGCATAGGGGATGCCACTCATCTCTTCTATATCTTCTGCCGTGGTTGGACATTGAGCTGAGCTCAATTTCACACCTTGCAACACAGGCAAGAACCCCTTCTTAGACTGATTCATATTGAACTTCTTCAATATCTTATCAAGGTATGTGCTTTGTGAAAGACCTATGAGGTGTCTTGATCTATCTCTATAGATCTTGATGCCTAATATATATGCAGCTTCTCCAAGGTCCTTCATTGAAAAACTCTTATTCAAGTAGGCCTTAATGCTGTCCAAGAGTTCTATATCATTTCCCATCAAAAGTATGTCATCTACATATAATATGAGAAATGCTACAGAGCTCCCACTCACTTTCTTGTAAACACAGGCTTCTCCATAAGTCTGCGTAAACCCAAACGCTTTGATCATCTCATCAAAGCGAATGTTCCAACTCCGAGATGCTTGCACCAGCCCATAAATCGAGCGTTAGAGCTTGCACACCTTGTCAGCATTCTTAGGATCGACAAAACCTTCCGGCTACATCATATACAATTCTTCCTTAAGGAAACCATTAAGGAATGCCGTTTTGACGTCCATTTGTCATATCTCATAATCATAGAATGCGGCAATTGCTAACATGATTCGGACGGACTTTAGCTTCGCTACCGGTGAGAAAGTCTCATCGTAGTCAACCCCTTGAACTTGTCGATAACCCTTAGCGACAAGGCGAGCTTTATAGATGGTTACATTACCATCCGCGTCTGTCTTCTTCTTAAAGATCCATTTATTTTCTATGGCTCGCCGCTCAACGGGAAAGTCAGTCAAAGTCCATACTTCGTTTTCATACATGGATCCTATCTCGGATTTCATGGCTTCTAGCCATTTGTCGGAATCCGGGCCCGCCATCGCTTCTTCATAGTTCGAAGGTTCACCGTTGTCTAACAACATGATTTCCAAGATAGGGTTGCCGTACCACTCTGGTGCGGAATGTGTCCTTGTGGACCTAGGAAGTTCAGTAGCAACTTGATCTGAAGTTTCATGATCATCATCATTAACTTCCTCTCTAGTCGGTGCAGGCACCTCAGGAACATTTTCTTGAGTTGCGCCATTTTCCGGTTCAAGATGTAATACTTCATCAAGTTCTACTTTCCTCCCACTTACTTCTTTCGAGAGAAACTCTTTCTCTAGAAAGGACCCATTCTTGGCAACAAAGATCTTGCCTTCGGATCTGAGGTAGAAGGTATACCCAATAGTTTCTTTAGGGTATCCTATGAAGACGCATTTTTCCGATTTGGGTTCGAGCTTTTCAGGTTGAAGTTTCTTGACATAAGCATCGCATCCCCAAACTTTTAGAAACGACAGCTTAGGTTTCTTCCCAAACCATAATTCATACGGTGTCGTCTCAACGGATTTCGACGGAGCCCTATTTAAAGTGAATGCGACAGTCTCTAAAGCATACCCCCAAAAAGATAACGGTAAATCGGTAAGAGACATTATAGATCGCACCATATCTAATAGAGTGCGATTACGACGTTCGGACACACCATTACGCTGAGGTATTCCAGGCGGCGTGAGCTGTGAAACTATTCCACATTTTCTTAAGTGTGTGCCAAACTCATGACTCAAGTATTCTCCTCCATGATCTGATCGCAGGAACTTGATTTTCCTGTCACGTTGATTCTCAACCTCACTCTGAAATTCCTTGAACTTTTCAAAGGTCTCAGACTTGTGTTTCATTAAGTAGACATACCCATATCTACTCAAGTCATCAGTGAGGGTGAGAACATAACGATAGCCACCGCGAGCCTCAACACTCATTGGACCGCACACATCAGTATGTATGATTTCCAATAAGTTGGTTGCTCGCTCCATTGTTCCTGAGAATGGAGTCTTGGTCATTTTACCCATGAGGCATGGTTCGCACATGTCAAATGATTCGTAATCAAGAGACTCTAAAAGTCCATCAACATGGAGCTTCTTCATGCGTTTGACACCTATGTGACCAAGGCGGCAGTGCCACAAGTATGTGGGACTATCATTATCAATCTTACATCTTTTGGTACTCACACTATGAACATGTGTAGCATTACGCTCGAGATTCATTAAGAATAAACCATTCACCATCGGAGCATGACCATAAAACATATCTCTCATATAAATAGAACAACCATTATTCTCGGATTTAAATGAGTAGCCATCTCGTATTAAACGAGATCCTGATACAATGTTCATGCTCAAACTTGGCACTAAATAACAATTATTGAGGTTTAAAACTAATCCCGTAGGTAAATGTAGAGGTAGCGTGCCGACGGCGATCACATCGACCTTGGAACCATTCCCGACGCGCATCGTCACCTCGTCCTTCGCCAGTCTACGCTTATTCCGCAGCTCCTGCTTTGAGTTACAAATGTGAGCAACTGCACCGGTATCAAATACCCAGGAGCTACTATGAGTACTGGTAAGGTACACATCAATTACATGTATATCACATATACCTTTCGTTTTGCCGGCCTTCTTGTCCGCTAAGTATTTGGGGTAGTTTCGCTTCCAGTGACCACTTTCCTTGCAATAAAAGCACTCAGTCTCGGGCTTGGGTCCATTCTTTGGCTTCTTCCCGGCAGCTTGCTTGCCGGGCGCGGCAACTCCCTTGCCGTCCTTCTTGAAGGTTTTCTTACCCTTGCCTTTCTTGAACTTAGTGGTTTTATTCACCATCAACACTTGATGTTCCTTTTTGACTTCTACCTCTGCTGATTCCAGCATTGCAAATACTTCAGGAATGGTCTTTTCCATCCCCTGCATATTGAAGTTCATCAAAAAGCTCTTGTAGCTCGGTGGAAGCGACTAAAGGATTCTGTCAATGACCGCGTCATCTGGGAGATTAACTCCCAGCTGAGTCAAGCGGTTATGCAACCCAGACATAGTGAGTATGTGCTCACTGACAGAACTGTTTTCCTCCATCTTACAGCTGAAGAACTTGTCGGAGACTTGATATCTCTCGACCCAGGCATGAGCTTGGAAAACCATTTTCAGCTCTTCGAACATCTCATATGCTCCGTGTCTCTCAAAACGCTTTTGGAGCCCCGGCTCTAAGCTGTAAAGCATGCCGCACTGAACGAGGGAGTAGTCATCGGTACGTGCCTGCCAAGCGTTCATAACGTCTTGTTCTGCAGGGAGAACAGGTGCGTCACCCAGCGGTGCTTGTAGAACATAATCTTTCTTGGCAGCTATGAGGATGATCCTCAGGTTCCGGACCCAGTCCGTGTAGTTGCTGCCATCGTCTTTCAGCTTGGTTTTCTCTAGGAACGCGTTGAAGTTGAGGACTACGTTGGCCATTTGATCTACAAGACATATTGTAAATATTTTAGACTAAGTTCATGATAATTAAGCTCATCTAATCAAATTATTAAATGAACTCCCACTTAGATAGACATCCCTCCTGTAATCTAAGTATAACATGATCCGAGTTAACTAGGCCGTGTCCGATCATCACGTGAGACGGACTAGTCAACATCGGTGAACATCTTCATGTTGATCGTATCTTCTATACGACTCATGCTCGACCTTTCGGTCTTCTGTGTTCCGAGGCCATGTCTGTACATGCTAAGCTCGTCAAGTCAACATAAGTGTTTGCATGTGTAAATCTGTCTTACACCCGTTGTATGTGAACGTTGGAATCTATCATACCCGATCATCACGTGGTGCTTCGAAACAACGAACTGTCGCAATGGTGCACAGTTAGGGGGAACACTTTCTTGAAATTATTATGAGGGATCATCTTATTTACTACCGTCGTTCTAAGCAAACAAGATGTACAAAACATGATAAACATCACATGCAATCAAATAATAAAAGTGACATGATATGGCCAATATCACATAGCTCCTTTGATCTCCATCTTGGGGCTCCATGATCATCTTGTCACCGGCATGACACCATGATCTCCATCATCATGATCTCCATCATCATGTCTCCATGAAGTTGCTCGCCAACTATTACTTCTACTACTATGGCTAACGCGTTTAGCAATAAAGTAAAGTAATTTACATGGCGTTTCTCAATGACACACAGGTCATACAAAAAATAAAGACAACTCCTATGGCTCCTGCCGGTTGTCATACTCATCCACATGCAAGTCATGATTCCTATTACAATAGCATGAACATCTCATACATCACATATATATCATTCATCATTCATCACAACTTTGGCCATATCACATCACAGAACACTTGCTGCAAAAACAAGTTAGACGTCCTCTAATTGTTGTTGCAAGTTTTACGTGGCCGCAAAAGGGTTCTAGCAAGAACGTTTTCTTACCTACGTGAAAGCCACAACGTGATTTGTCAACTTCTATTTACCCTTCATAAGGACCCTTTTCATCAAATCCGCTCCAACTAAAGTGGGAGAGACATACACCCGCCAGCCACCTTATGCAACTTGTGCATGTTAGTCGGTGGAACCGGTCTCACGTAAGCATACGTATAAGGTTGGTCCGGGCCGCTTCATCCCACAATACCGTTGAAGCAAGATAAGACTAGTAGCGGCAAGAAAGTTGACAACATCAACGCCCACAACAAATTTGTGTTCTACTCGTGCAAGAGAACTACGCATAGACCTAGCTCGTGATGCCACTGTTGGGGAACGTTGCAGAAAACAAAAATTTTCCTACGGTTTCACCAAGATCCATCTATGAGTTCATCTAGCAACGAGTGATCGGATTGCATCTACATACCTTTGTAGATCATGCACGGAAGCGTTCAAAGAACGGGGATGAGGAAGGCGTACTCGACGTGATCCAAATCACCGGAGATCCTAGCGCCGAACGGACGGCACCTCCGCGTTCAACACACGTACGATCAGCGCAACGTCTCCTCCTTCTTGATCTAGCAAGGGGGAGGAGAGGTTGAGGAAGATGGCTTCAGCAGCAGCACGACGGCGTGGTGGTGATGGAGCTGCAGTACTCCGGCAGGGATTCGCCAAGCTCTATGGAGGAGGAGGATGTGTTGGAGAGGGAGAGGGAGGCACCAACGGCGTGGGGTGAGAGGCCCTCCTTCCCCTACTATATATAGGGAGCCTAGGGGGGGCGCCGGCCCTAGGAGATGCAATCTCCTAGGAGGGCGGCGGCCAAGGGAGGAGTCCATCCTCCCCAAGGCACCTAGGAGGTGCCTTCCCCTTTTAGGACTCTTCCTTTCCTTATCTCTTGGCGCATGGGCCTCTTGGGGCTGGTGCCCTTGGCCTATATAGGCCAAGGCACACACCCCTACAGCCCATGTGCCCCCCCGGGGCAGGTGGCCCCACCCGGTGGACCCCCGGGACCCTTCCGGTGATCCCGGTACAATACCGGTGACCCCGAAACTTGTCCCGATGGCCGAAATAGCACTTCCTATATATAATTCTTTACCTCCGGACTATTCCGGAACTCCTCGTGACGTCCGGGATCTCATACGGGACTCCGAACAACATTCGGGTTACTGCATATACATATCCCTACAATCCTAGCGTCACCGAACCTTAAGTGTGTAGACCCTACGGGTTCGGGAGACATGTAGACATGACCGAGATCGCTCTCCGGTCAATAACCAACAGCGGGATCTGGATACCCATGTTGTCTCCCACATGCTCCTCGATGATCTCATCGGATGAACCACGATGTCGAGGATTCAAGCAACCCCGTATACAATTCCCTTCGTCAATCGGTATGTTACTTGCCCGAGATTCGATCGTCGGTATCCCAATACCTCGTTCAATCTCGTTACCGGCAAGTCACTTTACTCGTATTGTAGTGCATGATCCCGTGACCAGACACTTGGTCACTTTGAGCTCATTATGATGATGCATTACCGAGTGGGCCCAGTGATACCTCTCCGTCATACGGAGTGACAAATCTCAATCTTGATCCGTGTCAACCCAACAGACACTTTCGGAGATACCCGTAGTATACCTTTATAGTCACCCAGTTACGTTGTAACGTTTGGTATACCCAAAGCACTCCTACGGTATCCGGGAGTTACACGATCTCATGGTCTAAGGAAAGGATACTTGACATTGGAAAAACTCTAGCAAACGAACTATACGATCTTATGCTATGTTTAGGATTGGGTCTTGTCCATCACATCATTCTCCTAATGATGTGATCTCGTTATCAATGACATCCAATGTCCATAGTCAGGAAACCATGACTATCTGTTGATCAACGAGCTAGTCAACTAGAGGCTTACTAGGGACATGTTGGTGTCTATTATTCACACATGTATTACGATTTCCGGATAACACAATTATAGCATGAATAAAAGACAAATCATCATGAACAAGGAAATATAATAATAATCCTTTTATTATTGCCTCTAGGGCATATTTCCAACACTATTGTGCTATAGAAGTTGCATATACATGAAGCAGTTGTGCTAACAGACAATCTTACACTTGCAAAGGCTGCAACAATAGGATATCCTAGGCTGGATCTAGGGCACTGGGAAATCAAAAGCATGCTTTCAGATTTATGTATAATAACATATCCAAAATTGATACAAGCAGAGCTGGACTATGTAGAGGTCAAGGGGGGGGGGGGGTGTCCCCAGCCTTTGGATCAAGTCGGAAGATTTGTGGGGGAGGGGGAGGGCTTAGATTGGTTTTTTTTATTATCCCCCGCCAAACACTCATGATTTGTCTTTCGGCCCCTCCCTTGGCCAATTATGGTCTTGCTCCGCACTAGATACAAGTGTATCATATCCATAGGAATCACAACATTGAAGCTTATGCATTGCAAAATTGGCAATCATGTGGGATATTTTAGCTTTTAAAAAAACATGATAAAAAAACCCATCCTTCTCCCCAGAGGAGCCACTCGGTTGCGCTCTTCACCACCCACACGACCATGGCGACAGTGACCTGATCCAGGAAAACCTCTTGGTCGTGCTACAAAAGGTCGCCCTATAGTTCCTCGATGCCTCCCAAAGGACACAACATTCATTGTCGGAACTAGAGTTCGAGTCCATCAGCATCGAGGTGTTGGCATCCATGGTACGCGACCACTACTCCAAGAACTTGCGTCACCACAAGGGTTTCGAGGGTGACATGCGCAAGATGAACCTCTCCCTCGCCAGCGGTATGGGCATGCACTTAGGAGACCAAGTTGACTTCCAAGAGGACGCGGTCTGGTACGAAGGTGCGAGGCGTCTCCGTCGATTTCCTCCTCGCACACCTTCACACCCACCCCAGGCCCCAACTCGTCATCACTTGGGATACTCGGGAGGGCTTGATCGACGCGTTGGGCCACCTCACCGATGAGCAGCATCCCGTCACACAGATGGAATGGGCCGCCAACCACACGGATCCTGATCTGATTGTCACATGTTGGGATGCCAACGGTGGCAAATCTTCATGCTACGCAATGATAGTCGTCGGTTGCTGAGGACGGACGTCTGCCATCTGGTGTGCGTGCAGTAGCCTGTGCACGAAGGGGTTACATGTGGTAGCGTCAAGTGCCGATGGGTCATGGGCGCAGCGGTGCCTCCTTGTCGGTTTCCGACACGATGACATATGTCAAGCTAGTTCACACCAAGGACATCGGGGCAATAGTCTCGAGGCTGTTGTGGTGGTCGTAGGTGGGTTTGTGTCGGTGTGGACTCGCAGCCAACTTCAATGGCCCGGGCAGCGATCTAAGATGGGATGACGCCCCACCCATACACTAGCGCCATTTGACCTGGCGTGGCGTACTAGCTGACGCAGCTTTCAAAGATTATTAGGGAGGTGATTGGGGCACTGCTTCAATCCCGAGGTGAAAACTTTTTTTTCTGGCCTTTATTTATGGGGCTTAGCAACGATGAACATGTGTCGTTACCTTGATGATTTGCCCCTTAACGCACTTTTCTGTTCAAAAAGAAGAAGGAAAGGGATCAAGTGTTCTTTTAACGTCCGAGTGTTTCCCTGCACAAAACTATGAGCACTACTGCTCCACTTCACCAGCGCAACCAAATTAAACACTTGGTCAGTACTAATGCCTATATTTAACCTTTTTTTGGCAGGAGTACTACGCGCAGTTGATGGTGCAGCCAGTGCCACAGCTTACAGCAAATAAATAAACTGAATCCACAATGAGGGACAGACAAGGAGCGGCGCCTCCATACAGAGCGTACAGGCGTACACGCAGGCGATCGATCAGCACAGCAGCAGAGCCGTGGCAAGTGGCACGCCGCACGCACCGACCGAGTCGGCAACGCAGCGCAAGACACACGTGCGGACCTGCGCTGCCCACCGCGCCGGCCGCGCATCCAAGTCAAGTCAAGAAACCACGACAGACGAGAATGAGACGGCGCATATGCGTAGCCGGAGCCTCCATCCTTCCGAGCTCGCTCCTGCCTACTGGAGTGGAGTATGTTTGGGATGCACATGCATTTGTTTTCCTTTCTTGTTCTATTATTTAAATGTAGCGGCGTGCACATGCATTCCTCGGGTCTCCGTTTGACCACGGCGAGTGACGCCTGGGCGTGCTGTTGGCAAGGAGAAAAAAGGAAACCACGACGAACGTGTGCGCCTCTCGCATCGAATGATTGTGTTCTTGTCTCGTCTCGACGCGATGCGCTGGCCTGGCCGTCGGTCGTCTCCTACCCCAAGACTGTGCTGAGTTTGTGTCAGAGCATGTACAATGCATAGCCTCAAGGTGATGTCCCGCATGTCATGTAGGATCGGATATGACATAAAGTAGGTTTAGATAGAGAAGCGGGATCCTTTTTAGGAGGTGGGTGCTTGAAGAGAAAAAGTGTGGTCCGATGACAAAAACTGAAAAAAATTAGAGTGAAAAGTAGAGATGCATGTGTATTAGAATCTTTATTTTTTATTTTTTAATGAGGCCCACTAGTGATAGCTTGCATTGAAGAGAAAAAATTAATGTAGGTGCCTCAAATTACTTTTTGTCATGAGGTATATGCATCCATATGCCATCATTGTGCATGCCCTTATTAACAGTAGGTAGTGCTCCGATTATTTTGTGATGGTCTTCTCAAAAGAGATTTGTCCTGGCACATAACAGACCTACGGGGGTGTGGGTTTACGAAGTGCTACTAGTAGAGTATAATTCATGTGCATTTGATATATGGATTCATATATTTTATGGAGGAAAATATCGTGTTCTTAATTCATTGTCACGTCACTCATGCACCTAGTAACTGACCAACTATCATAATCCAGGTGACATGATACAAGTGACAAATCTTACGGAAACACTAAAAATCTAAAGTCAGATTCTTAGGCATGACAAATCAGATGTTTTTCATGACAATTTATATTGGCATGATAATAACAAATTTAGTGTGTAAGGGCATCTCCAATGGTGCCCATGACCGATTTTTCTCCCGCATCCGTTCAGGATAAAGGGGACCAGTCCACAAACATGGATGCAGGAGGCCACCATCCGAAGCTACCTGCATACATTGAAAACTCTTTTTCAACAAACCAGGTGAAATTCACGCAAACACGGTCAGATTTCATACAAACATGACAAATTTCATACAAAGCGGACGAAAACAGTTACATTTTGGACATATTTTAACTAAAAGGGTAAAGCTATGTGCACATATAGTCTCGCGGAGCTCTACTCCCACGACACGGATACACTACACTAGTCTACGGTTGGCCGCGGTGGACCCCTTTGTCTTTCCCATGTCCGGCAGTACGCTAACCACTGTTAGGAGTCCCGGAGGCATATTCTTCCCCCCATATCTTCTCTATGTCCGGCTACGCCGCTCATTGGAGTGGCAAAGAGGGTGCTTCAGCCGGAGGGGAAGGTGCTTCCATGGAGTCCAGACGGGTGTATCCAGGATGGTCTGAGATAAAGACCGGACATGTCACCAGCTGCGCAAGCAGGCGACGCACCAGCGGTGGCCTCCATGGGATACAAATGGTGAAAGAAGGAGATGGGGAACATCGGAGTGGTGTGATTCTTGCCCGACGTCTGACCTTGTTTAAATAAAGGGCGGACCGAAGGAGCCTTTTCGGTGTTGCGTTTAATGCCGACCCAATTATGAATGGACGCGTGGCCGGAGTAGGTTTGTTTCTCGGATTGCACGCGGGTTTAATGAAGGCGTTTGAATGCAGTGAGGAGACGTGTTCAGCCAGGCATGCAACGGGCAGCGCTCTCGGCCGGCGTGCCGCTTCAGTGACAAAAACAGTGAGAGGTCGTCTCCGCCGCGAGCCGCCTTCAATGTGAAGCGACGTGCTCTACAGCGGCATGAATGCGGCAACTGGGCTACGAGCGGGAAGCACACGCGGACGGGGAGGGGGGCAGGTTTTTGGTGGGTCAAGGCGATCAGAAACGAGGGTGACAGCGGTCCGCACACCCGCAAACCTCCACACATTTGTCTCCGCGGGAGAAATTATGTTCAGGCCACGCAGCCAAACGATACATGACCGCGTTGGATGACTTCGGCGGTCCGGACGGATGGGGAAGCTTAAGGGTTGGCGTTGGAGATGTCCTAACCATGACAATTTTCTGACAGAAAAATAAACTGATACGAATTTGCCATACTGGCAAGTTAAACTTCCCATTTTAAAAAACATAATTTGTCATAAAAAAACTTTTAATTTGTCATGATCAGAAAAAATCTGACGTTCTGTTGTGCAGTGGAGTCCCAATCTTATTGGGAAACTACTGAAGCTCGCCGAGTCCAGTTATGAGTGCACAATCGTGTGCCACCGAAGAGAATTTAGAGAGCGGCTAGGCCTCGGACAAGTCTCGGATCTGCGTCGCTACAAGTGCACGCGATCGGCGCAGTTGCGTCCTTGCGGTGTTTATAGTTCGTACGTATACGTATTCATCGTCTTTGCTCGCATTACCACATGAAGACAAGAAATGGTCCTGCAATGTGGACAAGTATCCAACTGATGCGACATTCCATTTAGTTGGGTGATGGCCGTGTTTTATTCATTCGCTCACAGGACGGATACCAAATCATAATGCGATTGCAAAGTTAATTATACTGGAGCAGTGTATTTTGTGGTCGTCTGACAGGGCGGTCCCACGGACGCTGATTGAGGCGGCGAGCGATGGCGATGGCATCGTCATCGTCGGCTCGGCAGTTTCCCGGTCAAAGTAAATGAGGCCACCACTCTGCGGCCACCTGCCCCCCTCTCCTCTCCTTCTCCGCGTTCCCACATCAAAAGACAGGACAAATGGCTGAGCTTTTCTCATGGGAAGGAGGGAGGGAGGGATGCCACTAGTAAACTGCGTCGCTGCAGGGGCTCACATGCCGCCGCAGTAGTGGCGACGCAGTAGTCGTAGCCCCGCACCTTTATTGCTTCGGGCAGTACAGATCTTGGGGATCCTCCACGCACCACTCGTACTCGCGCCAAACCTCGGAGGGCGGCAGCACGCCGAGAAGGAGCCCCCCCGCCTTGCAAACACCTCGAGGTGCCCATTTGTTTCCTCTCTCTCTCTCTCTCTCTCTCTCGTTTTGCTCTAGAATGCCGAGGATGGCGCCCCAAGAACTCTAGGGTTCCTGGTCCTTCATTTCCGTTCCCCCCTTCAAAGTGTTCTGGTAAATCCTTTCTCCTGGCGGCTCTAGGCTCTGAGGTTGTTCAGTTGGGGCGAGGCCGAGAAGAATGTGTGGTTGCTTGGTTGCGATTTCTTAGGCCGTTTTTTCTGTATAGTTTGCTAGAGTATTTCCGTGCAGTTGAGAATATATTATAGGCTAATTCGGTGCGTTTTGGGCTGGCTTATTTTGATTGTTTATTTACTACTAGGGTTTTCGATCTGTTCACTTTGACCTCAGGGCAGTTATCAAAATGACCTTTTTATTCCAACTACCACCTCCTGGCCACCTCCATCTCCTTTTTTCCTTTTTATTTACTTTCATGTGGGTGGAAAGCAGGGCGCTGCTTGTGATGAATTACCTGTTGCTGACATGATGCCTGTGAAATTTGAGCACCGGTGAAGGCTAGCTGGCTGGTCAAGCCGCAGATTTTCCGTGGGCAAAATAGAGAAAAGCCACCCATAGCTTTCTTCTGTAACCAATTTCTTCAACTGCTTGTCCTTGCATATTTAATTAGTCAGCAGTCGCTATTCCTCGCAAAGCGAGAAACTTGGAAGATATCGTAGTATATATATACAGCCAAAAGCTCATAATTTTTATATGTTTCTTTCTTCTGAGTTGTACTGATTCATAGGTTCCTCTTTGTTCCTATCCAGGATCTCGAGTCCACAGTCAAGACAGGCATCGAGTCCTAAAGAAAATAAGTTCTTAAATTGGTATATGTTTCATATGTTATAGGGAAGAGTCAAGATAATGTAAGTAGCTTTCTTTCTTTCTTTTGACCAGGAAATTATGTTTGCCCACTTGAATTTGTGTATGATATATCGTCTGACCATTTTAGTGTGCTTATTCGTCCCTCTGTTTGTTTCTTTCAGAAAAACAGAATGCCTCAAGACAGTTTCAGATCAGTGGTTTGCAGGTCCCTTTCAAAGAGTCACCCCTCCAGCTCCAGGAGCAAAGATGGCAGCTACCTTGAAAGAACTCAGTGTGATGCCCCTTATGTTGTCACACTGCAACCCACAGTCTGCCGGAGCTGCCAAAGCCAGGATTGGCGCCCCTCGCAAAGTAACCGGGAGGAGAGGTCCATCTTGTCGCAAAGAGATTACGTGATGGGTTCCACACTCTCGAGGCATTTTGCCGAGGACCTCCTAAGAGGCGCTATGGACCTCCAGGACTCCCTTGTCATGCTTGAGAAGTTCCAAACAGTGTCACAGAGCATGCGGCAATCGACTAAGCAGAGAAGGCCAGGGAACGACGAGGAATCATTGGACGTCACTGGAATCCGTGAAGCACTCTTCGAAGCATCAATCGCCAAGAAGCTGGTCCCTGGAAGTGTCAGCAGTAGATTTGATGGGCAACTAAGGAATTCTACCGACGAGCTGAAGAGAGTGATCAAGGACAGCCTTTACAGGGCGAAACTCTTGTCAGTGGCCTCCAATGGTGAGCAGCTGGCCTCCTTGAGTCAGTCATCACGGAGCACGCCAAACAGTACCGCCGTATCCAAGTCTACTAAGGAGAAGAAGGTGGTGCCAAGATCATCATCCTGTCCACCTGTGCAACCTGACAAGTCCAAAACCCCAAGTTTGGTACCAACAAATAAAAAGCCGAGTTTGGTAGCAAGGCTCATGGGCCTTGAAGGTTTGCCCCCACACAAGGGAAATACCGCCAAGAAAGACGAGACACTCAAGACAGTAAGTTCACCAAGGGCACAGTTTGATATTGACATGCCTAAGTCAAAACCACCACCGGCAGAAAAGCTACCAAGGCAATCATTAGGAAAGGACTCTCAGCGTAATGGGAAGGCAGGGCAAGAGATGATGAAGACAATTCAAGTCAAGAGGCTTTTAAATACCATGAATTCTGATGTGCACAAGGTCCAGCAGTGCAATGTTCAGATGAATTTTCCTTATTTTCATGAGGACACCCTTCCTTCGCAAGATACCTCTGCGGCTACTGAAGTTGGTTCAGCGAAATCAATCCAAAGAGAACAAAGGATGGGCCAAGCTCAAACCAAATCCCCCAAGGATGTGAAGGTTGTATCTCATATAACTCGAAAGCAGCGCATAGAACAAAAAACTGAGATCAGCAATAGAAGCAGCAATAAACAGAAATATCATTTGCCTGATAGGAAGGGAGAAAGGAGGAAGGATGTGAAGGCTACGGCAGCATCAGCTTCTCACAGTAAACTAGTGAGAAAAACTGATAAGAAATCGGTTGCATCAAGTAGCAATCCTTCAACATGCCGTACAATGAAGCCAATCTTACGAAGAACACCTGGTAGTTCCAGAGAGAAGATAGTGTCAAGTAGAAATGTCAACAACTCAACTATTGATGACATTGTGGTAAGCATCCTTCACTATAAGCATAGCCTGAAAATCTTTCATACTATCTGAGACACGAAACTACCTTGAAGCTGGTAAAAGAATGACCACAAAGCGAGAACCTTTTGAAATCGAAATCTCCAGATTTGTAAATTAAGTATTCTTTGAAAGCTATTCAAATATTTGATTTAAAGCTTTTCAGTTAAATCAGGCGTACCTTGAATGAAATGGTTGGTTCAAACACTTATGTCCTTGGACCTTTTTTGCTCACAATGCAGGCATATGAGGTGCACAGAGAGTTCATCCGAACTGATTGTCCATCCACAGAACATAGTGCGACACCTAGTGATGAAAGCTGCCAGAGTGCTGATTGGGACACAGAACCTTCCATCGATGGTAATAATCACCAAACTTTCATCGGTTTTATTTATATCACTGTTATCAAAAGGCCAAAAGTAGGAATGACATCCAAATATCCAATAGTTAAGTCCAATCTACTGCTGATATGTGAATGAACTGGCCAGAAAGGAATTACAGTTTACTTCCAGGTGCCTTGGTTCGGGTTTACAATGAAAATGGTTCACACGAAGTGCTACATCTACTGCTGATTTGTGTTATTTTATGGTTTTGAGAAAAGGTTTCACATAGCAATTAGCAAATTTGGTGATACTGAATTCACGTACACAATCTTACAATTTTATGCTCTAATTTAAGAATATTTGACTGCACGGTTTCTAGGATGGCCTATATTTAGCAACCAAGGGAGTGCCATGGTTTTGTTTGTTTTTTTAGAAAAGGAGGATTACCCCCGGCCTATGCATCATTCCGATGCACACAGCCATTTATTAAAAAGGATTACCATGATTTTGTTTGTGGGTTACATATTAATATTTCTTGATGAGAGAAGAATTCTCTCCCTTGCAAAAAAGAGAAGAAGTTCTGGCACTAACAATTCCTTTTCATGGCAGATGCCCATGAAGATTTTAGCGGGTCCAGTGAAGCTTCACTGATTTCCAGCCAAAGCAGCCCACCAATAAACATAACACCAAAAAAGGAAGTTGAAATAAAAGATGAGATGAGTTTGTTTCTCCTAAGCAGCAAGTCATTCGTTAACCAAGCAGCACAGCTCATAGGCACTGACGCATACGATTACGACCATCTGATCGAGCAATACAAGGATACCGGCAAGGCTGAAATGGGAGACCATGAACTCTACGTGGACATAGCAATGGAGCAGCTGGAACGAAAACATCGTCAGCAGAACAGCCTATATTACACTGGATACAGGACCCAGAAATGCGGAGCAACACCATACTTCTCCCTGGAGGCATTGCTAGGTGATATCGGCGATGGGACTCGGAAGCTGAAGAGCTACACCGACGACAAAGACGACCATGGCAGTGGCACCAAAGACAGCATGTCCATGAAGCTGGAGAGGGATCTCGGATGCGCAGACCCGTCGATCAACAGCGCATGGGACATGGGGTGGCAGGACTGGATCTGCATGGAGGAAACGGAGTGCTGGGTAAGGGATGCCGGGGAGGACGTTCTGTCCTCGCTCATTGAGGAGGCTGTTTTCGAAATGCTGGTAAACTGACCAGAGAAAGATGGGAAGTAGGAGAGGTTCTTGCCCTGTCGTGGAGATTTAGCTGTAGTCTGTACATCATTGGCACAGCTCGTGCTTTCAGTTGCTTTTTCTGTAGGAGTTGCTCACATGTGTTTTCCTGATGGGGCTTTGCCTTGGTTCAGAAACTATTGTAATCTGTGCATAACTTCATAGCAAGATGTCCTCATAGTTTATTTTTGCAATACTTGTGACAGACGATTGCTTCCGCTAATTATCTGCCATAGATATCATGACAACAGGACAACCTTCTATTCATGTATGAAGAGAGAAAATGAGATGAGTGTTTATCTTCTTCTTGACAATGCCAAAGAGATGAATCGATCATGTCTAACTGAAGATAATGTACTTTTTACTATGCTACATATCATCCTTTAGTTACACATTTCTTAATTTGCTGTCAAATGCTATGTCTTTTTATACTCATGAGCATTAATCCCTTGAGATGGTAATTACAGATAAGTTTCTATGTTCATCTCCGCGGCATATTGCTACTTTCGGGAGCATGTGTTTCCTTTCTGAATTTCGACCATTCAAATTTTGGACCCTATCGGTAGTACCAAAGGATTGTTCTCTGTCACTTTCGGGCCGGTTGCCTTTTCCAGAGCAAACAAAATGTTGTCTCTGTAAACGGACTCTCTCACCACGTAGAATTGTTGTGAGCTAATTTTTGAGTGAAATTTTAGATCATAGAGAGCAGAACCTTGTATATTTTGAAGGCCACCCCCCTCCCATTCTTGAACCTATCTTTGTGCTCAGTCTCGCTCTGCTTCAAGCTTATCTTGTGAGGGAGAGATTCTATGAGTTCATGGGAGAGTTTGATTGAAAATCTTTTAAGAAGTTCATCCTTGTGACTTTGCTTTGCTTCTCACTCTTGCAGGGTGTGCGCCTCTAAGCGATGAACCTTCAAGTGTCGTGGAAGAATTAAGAGTTTGTACAAGGCACGGAGATCGTCTTTTTCGTGTGAGACCAACCCCGAATGAGGTCTTGACCTTTGTTGTATCAAGTCATGGTGAAAATAGGTGGGCTTGTGCTTTGTGGGCGACACTCGTCTCTAAAATCACTTTCATCGATCTAGGATTGCATCAACGCTGAGTAATCATGCTTGTTGTTTTTTAACCAGCCGAGTAGATGGACATAAGAGAGACGGGTTGAGGTCAAGACTACGTTAGATAGGATCCACTAGAGCGACATGAACTCTTAAAAATTAGGTCGATCTAACAGAAACATCTGCTTCTTTAGATAAAAAAAAGTATACCTACCTATCTTTTTTTAGGCAATCTCGTGAAGCTTTTATTCATTCGTCATCATGTTCACATGGAGAAAAAAATAGTTTTTTTAGGTATTTTTTTGAGACATTTTTTTTAGGTAATTGAAAATTAGGGTTGGCTGACTCAACCATCATCCCTCGAACTCAGTAGGCCGCCCGTCCTTGTCCGGCTGGACTGCAACCTGCGGCCCATAGAGGATAAGACGCTAGCAAACAAGGCCGGCGTCGAGCATCAGCATATCCCCACCAGTAGCCACCGCGGAGCAGCCCACCCACCACCACACAACAGCCAGCCGCTGCCGCTGCCGCCCTCGGTGCCCCCGGCGGCCATGGCGATGGAGTCCCTGGGCGTGCTGCTGCTGCACCCCATGAACGCCTACCTGGAGCAGGAGCTCGACCGCCGCTTCCGCCTCTTCCGCTTCTGGGACTCCCCTCCCGACGGCCGCGCCGAGTTCCTCCGCGCCAACGCCTCCGCCATCCGCGCCGTCGTCGGCAACGCCAGCTACAACGCCGACGCCGCGCTCATCGACGCGCTGCCGTCGCTCGAGATCGTCGCCTCCTTCTCCGTGGGGATCGACCGCGTCGACCTCCCCAAGTGCCGCGAGCGCGGGATCCGCGTCACCAACACCCCCGACGTCCTCACCGACGACGTCGCCGACCTCGCCGTCGGCCTCGCCATCGCCGCGCTGAGGAAGATCCCGCAGGCCGACCGCTACGTGCGCGCCGGCCTGTGGAAGGCCAAGGGGGACTACACACTCACCACGCGGGTTGGTTTCCGATGCTTGCCCATTGACTTCCGTTTATATTTTCCAGTCCAATAATTCAGTGCGCTCTTAGTGCTTTGGTGTCTTTGGTTTAATCGTAAAGTGTGTATACTTGGTATCGGTTCTGTCAAAATGAATACGGCAATAACTTGGTTGGAAAAGGAACTATAACACAACAGTGGGCATTCAGCGAATATGAATGCACGAAAGGGAAATAGGCAATACAGAGATGTTAAATTGCAGAGAGCAAAATCTAGTACAGGTAGAAAGGAGAAACAGTTGAACTTTATTGGATCCTTGTCAGTTTTTTTTTGGCACATCATTGGTTATCTTCCTAAAATATTGTTGGTAGTTAGTAACTTAGTACATTTGCCTCTCTTTACCATGTGAGTCATATCAATGGGGAAGTAGTGGTTCAAAGTCATTTGCAGTAGCTTAGGTTGCGACTATCCTTAGTTTATGCCATGTCAGTCATATCATTTGAGAGAGTAGTGGTTCAAAGGCATTTGCAGTAGCTTAGGTTGCGACTATCCTTAGTTTATGCCATGTCAGTCATATCATTTGAGGAAGCCGTGGTTCGAAGGCATTTGCAGTAGCTTAGGTTGCAATCTATGACAGTCTCTTAAAAGACTGCTCACCACTGCTCAGCGGTGAAATGCATCCTATTAGATCAAAATTTGTACTACCTGACTGTAAAATGTTGACCTTCTTCATTGCTGATTCAAGCTGTATGCTGGTGTCCAAAAACTTAAATATAAGATGTGGAGGAATCACATAGTTATAGTGCTGTAGCCGCAGGTTTTTTCTAGAAATCTAGTGAGCATTCTGATTTAGGATGGCTCACATATGGTGATGTGGTTCCTATCTTCTCTTATTTAATATCAGTTTCTTACTAGGTTAGGGATTTTTTGGTTCTTTTTTGACATATTCACATGGCTCTGGAGGTTTTATGTTGTAGCATATCTCCATATTGTGCCGTCAGCCCGTCACTTGGAATCGTATTAATACCAAGGCTGATGGATGATCAGAAAACGTTGGAAACCATGATTTGTTCCTCCCTGACCATTGCTTCATAGTAGCACAAATAGGATTCTTATAGCAACCATGAATTATGAGATTGTCGACTAGCTTCTTCGTGTAGACTAGCTTATTGAGTTGAGCGGTGGAGCGACTAGTCCTCGACTAGTCCAGACTAGTCTAGGTTTTTGAGTCGATCGACTCAATTTGGGAGGGACAAGTTTTTTTTAGGGAAATTTGGGAAAGACTAGCAAAAAGGCCCGTGCGTTGCAACGGGAGAAAATAAATGACACCCCAATCCAATATGCATAGCGATGGGAATGTGTGTCGAGGAATAACATGAAGGAGAATTGTGATTTCAGCTAGCCAACCTTTGCAAAACGGCTTAGAAATGAATGCATTCTTCAATTTGTCGATTAAGTTAAAGATATAAGCATCTCCTATAGGATTTAAAAAAAAATCAAGCATAAGAATAAAAATACATATAGAACATTAAAAAATAAAATCAAAACTGAAACATAATTTCTTCTGCCAAAGGAAGATGACATACCTCACCTTCATTTCAATATCAGAAGAGTCAAATTTAGGATTTAATATAGCTTTCAATAGCAATAATGTGTGTTAATAATCAAGCATGGGTTAGGCTGTCACCTAGAAAGCATACAGCGGTACTATAATCAAGCATGGGCTATGTTTAGTACCTATAGTTAGGTTTATAGTGTACTTGTATCTCAACAATAAAATCAAACCAAATATAAGTGCACAAAATATGGATTATCAACCATTATCCTTCTATAAAAATATGGCACGCATTTCACGCGCTCTAAAAAAACATTACAGAACATGAAGATTATAATTTTATTATACATTGAGGTTGAGGAAATATAATATATTATACAATGAGAGTTACCCTGCAAAATAATTATACAGTTTGAAGATTTATAATATATTATATACAATGAGGGTTGAAGATTTTTTTTATGTCTGTAAGATAGAAATCGTTTAGCTTGGAAGGCAGTTCCTTCTCCAAGTAATGTACGCTATGAGTACTTAATCTATGCGCATATTTGTAGATATGAGTTTAAATGTGTAAGTAACTAATAGCAGTTTTGTGGCCATGACAATACAAAAACAAAATAGGCAACCTTAATCTATGAACCCATCCGTGTGAAAATAACAAAACTCGTAAAAAAAATTTCAAAGCACGCTATTTCGCTACATAACTGAGCCATCCGTCGGAGCATGTGGCAGGCAATGTAGTAAGTGGCAGCATTGCACATCAAAAAACATGTATGAAGCAGAGAAGCACAGCTTCCAGCAAGATATGAATGCTTTTGTATGTTAAGTATAACTGTAGCACCAATCATGATGTATAAAAGTGACACTCTCAATAATTTAAGTCTTGGAAAAGCTAGTCTCAATGGGTTTGAATTTGCTTTACAGTAAGATTCAGTCTTTGTTTGACTGGAGGCATGCACATCCACTTTTCTCACATACCAATAAAAAGGAAACAATGGACTTATATTCACTGAGAGTTATGATGCTAACAAAACCAGGATAACCCTACAGGGATGGAAAGAGAGAAACTTAGACTTCAGAATCCTAGAGAATCGTCAATTGGAAGATTTACATTACTTGCCAAACCATCAACTAATAGTACAGATCCTTACATTCACGTGTACTGATAAAGCAAGATCTATTGATATTAATTATGAAAAGAAGCCTACTTAAGGAAATTCATCAAAACCTTTTGGGGGCAATTCATCAAACAACTGAATCCCATATGCTTAAGGAAATTCAGCGAACACATAATTGACATGGATGTTTCCTGGTGATCAAGCCTTCATAATTACTCGCATAGCTCTAACCACATGAGACAGGAGGTACTCAGGAAGCGAGCCAAATCTACAGCCTGAAGCACTCACCTACTATGCATTAATCTGGCAACCAACTTCAGTAAAAAAAAACAGAGGAACACAGCTAGCAAAGAAGGCTAAATAGAAACATTTTTCTCATCTTGGAGGTGTTGCTTCTGCACTAAATTGTCTGAACATCGCTTTCTCTACCTCTTCTGAAACCTGAAATATGCATATGTTAGAAAGCTTCTAATTTTTATGTGATGATATTAAGAAAAGGGAAAAGGAGTATCAAGAACAGATTCATATGTTTGGCCATTAGCCATTACAAACTTCAATATATCTATCTCTGTATCTCGCAAACAATCAATGAATAATAGCATCATAGCATCTTCGTTTAACTTCTTCCATGGAACAATTTCTCTGAATAATTTTGCTTCAAAGTTGTCAGTAGTTCTAGCGTTGACAAGGACACGTACTAAAAGTTCTCACAAATAATCAAAAGTGAAAAGGCATATCAAGACTGGAAGATGTTTGTTTAACCAAGTAATTACCACTCTCTGGACCATATTGCTAAAACTTGACAGGAACATGGTTATGAACTCGTCCCCAATCCCAATGATCTCTCTTGAAATCAAACACTCCCTGGACTATGGTCCTCGTCCTGCTCACCAGCCTGCCACTCAAGAAAAATGGGACCTTCAAATCAGCTCAGGATCACATATAAAGAAGATAAGTTGACCAGCCGTTGTCTTAAAATATATCACTATGTCAAAAATTAGAAAAATAAGATTGGCCCAGACTTTAGAGATAATTGTGTCAGAAAATTTTAAGCTTAGTCTCCAAAGCAAAACTAAAAAGTGAAAGAATTAGTAAATGTGATAGAAGAAAAACCAGTCATCTTTTGGTTTATTAAAGGTAGAAAGAATATCTTCATAGGCAAGTAAATGTGAAACTTTTGGAATGTGGATTATTGAGGTTCTATTAAGAGAATAAAACGTTGAATTGCTAGAAAAAATATGCACGCGCATGGGTGCCTCCACAGTTCAACAAGCGTATGCGCTGCCACCACTCGTTTGTTGCAGCTTTCCGACATTGTTCAGTTTGTCGCTCGGCCACCTTGTTCTTTCTCAATCAAATGACACGACGGTCAAAGTTCTAGAGGGAACGGTCATGTGCTGGTGAGTGGTGACTTATGGTGTTTGCAGCAGATCATATCTGAACGGAAAATGCTGGATAATTTGCATAAGCTAGGTGAATAATTAGTATTGGCATGTGAAATTTGCACTTTGTACTGCTTTCCACTAAAAGTAACACGAAGATGTCAGAGCACATAAATGCATATTGCTTGTTTAGGGACATTTGCTTTTGATGACAATCAGGCTGATCTCATAAGACAAAGTGTATTTCTTCACGATCTGGAGTAAGACAACTGCAGTCAGTATTATTTTTGAACAACTTATAAATCAAAATCATCTACATAAAGCTCATGTTAATAATTTGATGTGTCGCTGAGCACATCCTTCTACAAAAAGAAGTATAAAACACACATCTCTTTGAGGTGATTTAAGAAACAAAAATTTTGAAACCTTTTTTTACGTAGCAGGAACTTGCTTGGCATCCCTCACGGCGCTCGCGCTTTTACTGCCAAAACTGTATACCAGTTACAATAAACTTCCAAAGTAATTTGCCTTTCAGCACATACATGTTTAAGTATCCTCTCTTCAGTTCATGCTCCAGAATTTATATTGTTCCAAGACAAAAAGGACTACATATTTTTTCAGACAAAAAAATGTATCAGCATGAAAGTGTTCTTGCTAGGTTGAGACTTTGAGACTGTACGTCCAACCAATAATTCTGAAATAGCATACCTACTGTCAGGTAACCCAGCATCCTCAACAGCGACCACCACGGTAGTCCCCCATTCCTATTTCAGAATTGATCAGAACAAGATCATCATGCAGCCATCCCCTTTTGCCTTTGGGCCATCGCCACCGCTGTAACTGATCTGTACTGTCGCCAAGCGTCGAGCTCTCGTGCTTTAGACCGGCGCCCTCCTCACTTCCCAGGCCACCGGACGGCAGCTGCTCGCCCCCCACCACCACGGTTGGAGCCTGCGGGAGAAGGGTTGGGAAGGAACATGGAGGAAGAGGGGTACGGGGCGAGAAGAGGGCGGCTAGAGCCCCGACTGTGGTAGGAGGGATGGGAGGGAACAGGGAGGCAGGAGCGCCGGCGTGCCCCAACTCCACCAGCA
>NC_057800.1:155529336-155625754 GCF_018294505.1 Triticum aestivum | reverse complement strand
ACAGGGAAGGCGAGGGGCGGCCGGATGCGCGGGTGCTGGGGACGAACGGCGGCCTGATCCGCGGGTGCTGGCGACGAACGGCGGCTCGGCGGCGGGGGTGGCCGGCGGCGCGCGGTGAGGCTGGGCTGGGCAGGAGGTGGCGGCGCGCTGCAGAAGATGGGATTGGGAGGCAGGGTCGTGCGGCTGGCCGGGCTATTTTTTTTTTCTCCGCCGTACCGGTTCGGGCTGAGGTATGACGAGAACTGCGGGTTCGATTATCACAAATCTTAGGGACTTTTCTGCAAAAATGCTAACGACGTACGACCAGAAGCGATCGCTGGTTTATTAGTAGGTAGAGATAGGTGAACAGTTGATTACTTCATCCACTTCCTGATGAATAGCTACTACAATTGGCAGAGCCTCAGGTTCTTCATCCACTAACCATGCATTCAATTTTTATTGTATACTGTACTATGTGTTAGTAGTTGAGTACTACAGTACCATGTCGACTAGTCCAGCATTAGCCTAGACCAGTCATGATTAGTCTATGAGTCTCAACCTTGGCTTGACTCGTCGACTCGTTATTCTTGATAGCGACATGTTTTGTCATGTTCTCCAGTGTTTTATGGCTAAGTAGATAGTTTATGCATCATACCAACCAAGGGTTCCATGATAATACCCACCAGAACTTTTCATGAACTGTATGGTGCAATATGCTCCTGTCACCGTGCCATTTTCCTGCTCCCTTAAAACATTGAAGGACATCTTCAGTGCGAGTGGATTCCTGTTAAACAATGCAACACATTCAGGTGCACTTTTGGCTGCGCGCATCAATGGATGTGGAGGCTGGGGGTAGCACCTGCATTTGAAAAACAAAAGAGTTCAGATGCAGCTATCTCAAGGAGAGAATGTCCTTTGCAAGATTGATCTGCTACTGATTATAATGATGAGATATCAGCCTAACGGCTGTCCTATGAAAGCATGAAATAGCTGACGATGCTGGTTACTGTTTTGTGGTAGATATAAAGGTTGGGGGTGCATGTGATCCTAATAGTAGATTTGGTTTCCCCAAAGAGCAAAAGATAACCGACTCTCGTTACTTCTCTGCAGTTCAGTGGTAAAAGAGTTGCCATTCTTGGGCTTGGCAGGATAGGCTTAGCCATAGCAAAAAGAGCTGAAGCATTTGGTTGCTCAATCAGTTACCACTCAAGATCAGAGAAGTCATTTCCAAACTACAAGTTCTTTACGAATGTTGTTGACCTGGCAGCCAATTGTGACGTGCTTGTTGTAGCATGTTCGCTTAATGCCGAGACGCATCATATTGTCAATCGTAAGGTCATGGATGCGCTAGGATCAGATGGTGTGCTCATAAACATTGGGCGTGGAGCACATGTGGATGAACCTGAGCTTGTGTCTGCTCTTGTTGAGAAACGCCTTGGAGCAGCAGGCCTTGATGTGTTTGAGCATGAGCCCTTTGCTCCAGAGCAACTTTTCAGTTTAGATAATGTTGTTTTGGTCCCTCATG
Organism: Triticum aestivum; assembly: GCF_018294505.1. NCBI lineage: Eukaryota > Viridiplantae > Streptophyta > Magnoliopsida > Poales > Poaceae > Triticum > Triticum aestivum. Next base: position 155,624,250 of record NC_057800.1, on the reverse strand, counting down.
TAGGAAGTGATACAGAAGAAACATGCAAGGCAATGGCTGATCTGGTTCTGAAGAATTTAGAGGCACATGCTCTTAATAAGCCCTTACTCACCCCAGTCATCTGATTGTTACTGGGATTCCCAGATGTTAACAGTTTGTAATCCAAACTCTGGGTTTTTTGTCTAGTTTATGAACTCAGCATTATCTATTGTTTTCGGAAGACATCATATGTTATGTCTGATATGCAATCAACCATGATAAATAAGACCATCAGTTCCAAAGTTTATTCATATATTTACAGAGATATTTGCATCTGTCCCTCTTCACTTGCTGGTACCTTTGTGTGTGGTCGGGGCATGCAATCTCGGCATTCCGTTTTGGATCCTTTCTTTCTTATATTTCCTTGTTTAAGCAGGTAGAACATCTGTGGCTCGTTTTTCTCATAGATTTTGTTTATCCTGTTGCAGTTCAGTGGCAAGAGAGTGGGCATCATCGGGCTGGGCAGGATAGGGCTTGCCATTGCCACCCGAGTGGAGGCCTTTGATTGCCCAGTCAACTACTACCAGAGAACAAAGAAAGACTACCCCAGCTACACCTATTACCCGAGCGTGGTCGAACTGGCGGCAAACAGCGACATCCTTGTGGTGGCCTGCCCGCTGAACGAGCAGACCCGGCACATCGTCAACCGTGAGGTGATTGAGGCGCTGGGGCCCAAGGGCCTGCTCATCAACATTGGGCGCGGCCCTCACGTTGACGAGCCCGAGCTGGTCTCGGCGCTCGTCGAGGGGCGCCTCGGCGGGGCGGGCCTCGACGTGTTCGAGGACGAGCCCAACGTGCCCGAGGCGCTGTTCACGCTCGACAACGTCGTGCTGGTGCCCCACGTGGGGAGCGGGACGCACGAGACGCGCCAGGCCATGGCGGACCTGGTCCTGGGCAACCTGGAGGCGCATGTTCTGAAGAAGCCGCTGCTGACTCCGGTTGTCTGATGATGATCAGGATATGAAGAAGTGAAGCACGACAAGATGTTTTCTGTTTGGGGATCATATTGAAATCTGTTGTTTTCGATCGGTGAACATTCGACGAGAAAGAAAGGTCAATAAGTTTGATTTCTTACTGGGATGCCGATGCCGGTGCCATGTATTCGGGCTGGAGTTGTTATCTTGTGTCGATGCCGATGCCGTGCTATGTATAGTATGCCCGGCCGGTTTCCTTGGTCGAGGAAATGCAGCCCAGCGGCAGCGTATCATCATGGCCGCTCAACGGATGGCTGGAGCATTGAACGCGCACGCACAGGATAGTGGACGATGGCCCGAGTGAGGAGAGGAGTACCCCATTTCACATTTTGGGATCCGGCAGCACTGTGGTATCCTCACTGAGGTGTCCGTTGTACACGTCTGATCCTTTGACAGGTCGCGATCCCCTACCGGGCGACACGCGTGAATGCGTGATGGACTGCACTGCACGAAGGATGGATCCATTATTAAGATGTACTCCCTTCATTCCATATTAATTGTCTTTAAAATGGATGTATCTAGATGTATTTCAATGCTAGATATACATCCGTTTAAGCGACAACTAATAGGAACGGAGGGAGTAGCTGCGGCAGATGGACCGAGTGGGCGGTTGGGCACGTCGCGAGAGCCAAGAACGTTCGTACGTACATACATACATTGATCCTTGAGCGGCGGTACATGGCATGGTTTTCTTCTCTGCTATACTAGGGTATGTGTAGGCGTACCGTGTATGGTGGCGACGAGACGTGGACGCTGCTTCCCGGGCTCGGCGAACCCCCCACGTTTCCTTGACCGTCCGTCTGCAGTTTGTTTCGCATTACGGCACGGACCGCTCGATCGACCGCTTCGGACCCAGCTGATATCACCGTCTTGTACAGAGTGAGAGATAGGAGAAGCAGCTGTCTTCCACGCTCCGGGGCTGACAGGCGGGTGGGGCCCACGTGTAAGGGCGCCTGGTCAAGCAAGCAGCGTTCCCTCCCTCCCTCCCTCGAACAGCTGCATGCGTCAAAGGGGGAGGGAGCATGCAGGAGCACGCGGCGCCACTTGACGAGCCGTTTCGAGCCCCAGACCCAGCCCGAGCTCCTCGCGCGTCACTGCAGCCTCCCTCCGCGCGCCGCCCGCTTCCATCGGCGTCTGCGTGGGCGAAGAACAGGCGAGTGCTCCCGCCAATCTCTTTCTCTCTCCCCTCCTCTTGTTTCTTCCTTCTTGGAGGAGAGAGGTCGAATGATTCGATCATCATTCCTCATCCAAGCGACCACCGTACCGGCCGTTTCATCTTCTCCTTTCCTCTTTCTTCTTCTCTGGGGGGCGGGGCGGGGCGGGGCGGACGTCAGATCATGCATGAGATCATCGATATCTTGCCCGCGTCTCGTTTTCTTTCTTCAGAAAAATACTTCTCCGGCGGTCCGGTCGCGGCTGCCGGCTGGGATCGCGGTCGAAACCAACCGATTACGTAACTCATCGATTTGATTCGTGCGCTACAGAGAAGTTGGTCCATTGACAACTGATGATCAATTCTCTTCTTTCTTCTTTGGTGACATGCTGACGCAATTGCGCGGGATTATGATTTCATCGACGTGCTACGTTAATAATTCCCAAACAATCCTGGTCTACGAGATTATAATTTCGTCCCGCTCTCAATCAATGTTCACTCTTAATTTTCTCTTCAATTATAGCGCGTCAAAATTTTGCCTTCAATTATTGCAATTCTTACCAAAAGCGTTCACGTTTTCCCTTTTCTTCCCATATAAGCGAGCGTCAAACTTGCAATCTTCAGATGATTATTGCCCTCCAAGATCTCATTGCTCCACAAGCGTTTCAGGCCAGTGAGCTTCTCCAAGAAATCAAATCCTTCCTCCTGGTGGCACCGCCGCGCGACGGGACGATGAAGCACACGACGTCGGACTCGGACGTGACGAGCCTGGCGACCACGTCGCCGTCGCGGTCCCCGAAGCGGGCGGCCTACTACGTCGTCAGCCCGTCGCGCGACTCGCGGGACGACGGCGACAAGTCCTCGTCCACGCAGGCCACCCCCGTGTACAACAGCCCCCTCGACTCCCCGTCGCACCAGTCCTCCATCGGCCCGCACTCCAGGGCCTCCTCCGCCAGCCGCTTCTCCGGGAACCTCACCGGCGGCGGCCGGGCCGCCGCCACCCGGAAGCGCCCCCACGGCCACGGCAAGGGGTGGCACGAGGTGGACGTGATTGACGAGGAGGAGGCCGAGGACGCCGGCGTGGACCAGGAGCGGGAGCTCTCCAGGAGCTGCGTCGCCGCCTTCTGGTTATCGGTTCTCGTCCTCGCCTTCACCCTCGTCTGCCTCGTCGTCTGGGGCGCCGCCCGCCGTGATAAACCCAGCGTCCTCGTCAAGGTGCATTTCATCTCTGCCACCTTAAATTCAGTATCTCCCTCTATTACACAACCTTAGAATTTGTTTGGTTCTGTGCAGAGCTTGAGAGTGGAGAATTTCTACGCCGGCGAAGGGACGGACGGCACCGGAGTGCCGACCAAGTTCGTCACGATGAACTGCTCGCTCGAGATTGACGTCCACAACCCCTCCACCATGTTCGGCATCCATGTCTCTTCCACCTCCATCCAGCTCTACTATTCCCAGATACCCATCGCCAGCGGTCAGGTAATTAGCACGCCAAAAAGCATCAGAGAGGAACTCCGCTTTCTGAAGTTCCTCCGTCAGAATTCCGGTAGCTAATGCCGCCTCCTACTGCTGCTGCTGCTGCTCTGCAGCTGGACAAGTTCTACCAGCCGAAGAAGAGCCGGCACGTCGCATCGGTGACCCTGCACGGCGAGAAGACGCCGCTCTACGGAGCCGGGGCTACCTTCGTCCTCACCGACACCGACGGCGTGCCCCTCACCGTGGACTTGGCGGTGAGGACGAGAGGGTATGTCATCGGCAGGCTTGTCAGGGTGACACACGCCAAGCGTGTGCGATGCCCGGTTCTTGTGAGCTCTCTCACCGACAAGCCCATCATGATCACCCAGACTGCTTGCAGCTACTCTTGATTTGGTAATCTATTGCTTGAGATGTTGTTAATTTTGACAAGTATAAGAGCGTATAATGGTTGTGATCGTGTAGATATTGTTGTGGTCGTTCATGGCATTGGAACCATCTGGTTAATAATTCTCCAGCATCAGTGTTTGATTGAGAGCATAGCATTCAGTTGGTATCATAGATCACACATGCTGTTTGAGGGGAGTCTGATCTGTGGAATGGTGAGAGTGAGACATCTGAATCGAAGACCAATGTGTGTGCAGAATCATACAAAAATGACCAGCATCTACGGTCAGGAGATAAATTTTGGGGAAGAATTGGGTTTTACAGGTAGTAGTGTACATGTGCTGAACAGCAAACATGGCCGCCTCTTAACTGAGGAAGACCATCTTGATTGAGCTGATGCTGTGACTGTACAGCCCACCCTGCTTCTGCCTTCGCTCCCTGCAAAACCCCGAGGATCGCAGTCGGAGCTGACACGATCGCCACGGCGACGACGACGACGGCGGCGCCGACGATGCAAAGTCTCCAGCCCTGCCTGTCCCTAGCGCGCTTGTCACCTGCACGAAACTGGCACGTGATGATGGATCACTCGTTGCCTGCTCACTGGCTCTTCCGGATCTCTGCAGCTTGTCGTCGTCGTCGTCGGGACGGCGGTCCGGCTCGTCGTGATCGCTCGCGTTGGGGGCGGGGCGACGACGGTCGTCGGGGGAACCGAGGTTGCGGTTGGCGTTCTTGACCAGGCCGACGGCCTTCCACGCATCGGCGACGAGGCTGTAGGTGCTCTGCTTCGGCCTGACGCCGGCCTCCTGCATCATCCGGAGGACCTCCTCGGCCTTCCACGGCTGCTTCTGCTCGCTGTACCCCCAGATGAGCGTCTCGAACGTCCGGAGGTTGGGGCGCACGCCGGCGTCCCGCATCTTCTTGTACACCCTGGCGGCGTTGTCCATGTCGGCGACGCTGCACCAGCCGCTGATGACGGTGGTGAAGGTGACGACGTTGGGGCGCACGCCGAGGCGGCGCATCCGCTCCAGGAGCTCCTCCGCCTTGCCGGGCTGCTGCGCCCGGACGTGGCCCTTGGCCAGGATGCTGTACACCTGCGGGTCCGGCTCGATCCCGGCCTCTACCATCGTGTCGAACACCTTGCTGCACTTCGCCATGTGCCCCAGCGAGCTGAAGGCGTTCAGCTGGTGGCTGTACGTCACGATGTCCGGCTCGATGCCGAACTGCTCCATCAGCCCGAGAACCTGCACATCATAAGATCAAGAATCAATCGAGTTTTGTGAGCTCTGAGCTCGCTCTGAGCTCACGTGCGTACGTCGTCGGCGGCGGCCGTGTCGTTGGCGTCGAGGAAGCCCTTGAGGAGGGTGTTGAAGACGATGACGTTGGGGAGGACGCCGGCGTCCTTCATCTGGCGGACGCAGCGGAGCGCCTCCTCCAGCCTGCCCTCCCGGCAGTATCCGCCGACGATGATTCCCCAGGTGCGCTCGCTGGTGCGCAGCCTGGCGCGCACCATCTCCACCACCAGCTCCTCCGCCCGCCACGTCTCGTCGTTCTTGGCGTAGGCGCTGGCGACGGTGTTGTAGGTGACGACGTCGGGCTCCACGCCGCGCGCCCGCATCCGGCCCACCACGCCCCACGCCTCCTCCAGCCTCCGGTGGTCGCACCACGCCTTCACCAGGATGTTGTAGGTGGTCAGGTTGGGCCTCACCGTGGACGCGACCCCGGCGCCGTCGCCGCCGGCCATCATGTCGAAGATGCGCTGCGACTCGTCGGGGCGGCCGGCGATGCCGAAGCCCTTGATGAGCGTGTTGAAGGTGCTGATGGTGGGGCGGCAGCCCGGGTGGTGGCGGCTCATCTTCCAGAAGGTGCTGGTGGCCTCGCCCATCCGCCCGGCCTCCACGAAGGAGTTGATGAGGGCGTTGAAGAAGATGGCGTCCGGCCGCAGCCCGGCGGCGTCGATGCCGGCGAGCAGCGAAGGGATCGCCTCGAACGCGCGCTGGTTCGTCACCGCGGTGAGCAGGGTGGTGTACGTCACCAGGGACGGGCGGTGGCCCTCGTCGGCGAGGTGGCCGAACAGGGCCTGCGCCTGGTGAGATTTCTTGGCGTCGATCAGGCTGCGCATCTCCCGCGTCCGGCTGACCACGGCCTGGCACGTGTGCCCCTTGGCGCACGTCGTGCAGGTGCTCGCCGGCGGCGGCTGCGCGTCGCCGCCATTGCCCTGGCGCTTCTCCTCCTCCTCCTGGAGCACCCAAAGAAGGAAACTCTTGACTTGTTTGAGATGAGCAGGCGCAATATGGGCACAAAAATCACGGAAAGAGTAGAGAAGTCGATCACACAAAATTCACCAAGGATATCTATCTTTCCCCCGCCCTATATCTCGAAATGTGCAGGCAAGAACTGAGATGTGGTCACAGCTGCTTGTCATTCTTATCTAGTACTCCGGTGCAATCCGGTGCTTACCGTGGAGGCGGATCCGTTGAGCTCTTTCCCCTTGTTTCTTGTCTTGCCCGTGCTGTTGGAAGTGGAGGCCGGCGTCAGTTGTATGCCGTCTTGTAGCATTGTAGCACCGCTATATGCTCCTCAACCTGGCCAGTAGTGTCAGGATTTATTCAGATGCCATGATTCTGAATGATGCTTTCGAAACCAAATGAAGCGCACAAAATGCAGAACACAAACCTACTCTGCATTCAGTGTTGCTTGCTATACTTGTACTGTACTTAATATTGAAGTAATGCGGGTTGGAACGAAAGGAAAACACACATATCTATCTCACTTGGCAAAAAAAAATAAATCTGTTTAAACAGTTTTACTATCTATCTATCGGCAGGTGAGGTGAGCACGCATGCATCCCTGAATTTGTTGTTGGCGTCCATTCTTCGGCGCCCAGCAGACTGGAGGAGGGGGGCGAGATGCACGCGGACGTTCGGAGCTCGCCGTCCGGTGATCTCCACGGCGTAATTGAGCAAAACACAAGAGGTGGAAACTCATTCTAGCTAGCGCCATCCTCTCGCAGCCTCGGCGGCAGAAACACAAGTGAAGGAGCCAGCCTGGTTAGGTACATCACCTCATTCGCAGCAGCAGAGTTTCCAAGCGTGCCCCCACGGTCAGCCGCACGGCGTGCCTCCGGCCGGTATGGCCGGAGGAGGAGGAGGAGGAAGAGCAAGGGGGAGAGACGGACCAAGGCGTGGCTGTGAGGGGCTGCGCTTCGTTTTTCTTTATCCGCAGGGGACCGGGCTGGGAAACGATAGGCAAGGGCGCGCGGGCTCCGCTCCGGTGACAGCTCGGCGGGGAACCCTGAGCCTGAGGTGGGACCCATGCCCTGGGGGGTGTTTTTTTTTACGGTTTGGCTATTTTTCAGTCAACTGATTTACAATTGGCCTTCAATCATTTTTTTGGCCGTTCGATGTCATGCCGAGATCTGCACCGCGAGCACTTTAGTTTCGGGGCCAGCCCGTTAACGTCCGTCCCCTGCCCTCCCTTTGTCCTTTTTGTTTATTTTCATTTCTATCCTTTCTCATTTCTTGGAGAGAGTTAAAGCAGCGGAGCGAGGGAGGCGCCTCTTGGCGATTGCCTCTGAAGAAAGATGAGACACAACACACTTTGCATTGATCTGTCTAGGCCGTATAAGTACAGGAGGAAACTCAGGTGACGAGCACCACTACTCTAGCTAAGGGCATCTCCAGCCGCGCCCCCAGGAAGGCCTTCCTAGGCATTTTTTTGCGCCTGCGCCGAAAAATCGGCTCAGTCGCGCCCCCAGGAGCCCGATTTTCGCCGGCTTGGGCCGAAAACAGCGCCGACGGACTCAGGCCGAACCCGGCGCGCTGGGGGGCGCCGGGGGCGCCGGGGCGAACTGTTTTGGCGCGAAACAGCCGCGGGCCCGCCGCGTCAGCGACTCTACCCTCTTCTCGCCCCTTCGTCGTCCTCATCGCCTCGTTTCCCGCGGAGAATCAATGCCAAAGCTACCGCGCTGCCGCGCCGGTCAGCCTGCGCCATTGATGCCTCACGGACGGCGCAGTGAAGACCGGATGACGCACGTCCCTCGCCCGCCACGCGTACTCACGGCGGCTCGCGCATGGGCAGCGCCTCGGCCTATATAAGACGCACCCCAGCGCACTCGGCGACTCGTACTCTCTCGCCGTCGTCGTTCCTCCCTCTCCTCTCTCTCGCCGTCTCCAACACCCATGGCCGAGCGCTTCCCAGGCGACGGCGCGGCGGCGAACGGCTTCGGCCGCCGCCATCTTCACGAGAGCGAGGCTCGCCTCCTTTTCAAGGCCGAGTACCCGGTCCCGCCGGACATGCGGGTACCCGGGGCGTGGAGGATCAGCGCCGGCGGCGTGCCGGTGCCCTCGATACCCACTGGCACGACGTGGCGTGCGGAGATCGCACGCATCCGCTCGTCCCTGCCGCGTGCGGCGAGGGAGGGGCCACGGTACGTCCCCGACAGCCCGCTCTGGGAGCCCTACTTTCGCCGCCGCCACGCCGAGCAGCTCGAGGCCACCAACGGCGTCGAGCCCTCCGACAGGCTCAACGCTGTCGGCCGGCGTCGATGGTGGGGCGTGCCCGGGCGCACGTTGGAGGCCGTCCTCGAGTACATCGAGGGCAGCAACACGCCGCGCCTCGAGTACCCCGCTCCCCCGTCCTTCACACGCCGCTGGGGAAGCTCCTGGACCCCGAGGCGCATGGAGACCGGGGGGTCCTCCTCCTCGTCCGGTGGCTCCCCTGCCTCCACCTCCGCCCCGTCAAACAGGAGCCCCAGGGCGCCTGTCAGCGCGCGCACCCGCAGCTCCGGCGTCTGCATCGGCGACAACGCCTCCCCCACCGGCCGCTTCGTCCTCGTCGAGCCCAAGCCGGAGCCCGGCCTCCCCGTGGAGTACGAGGAGATAGCCCGGCGTGGCTTCTCCGACGAGGACGCCCTGCGGTGGGCGCGGGACGACTACCTCCGCGACGAGATGGTCCGGCAGCGCTGGGCCCTGGAGGAGATCGCCGCCCGCAAGCGTGGGCGTGAGGACGAGCACGACGTCGTGGTCCTCAGCGACGACGCCGCCCCCGGACCGTCCAACCCGTCGCGCCAACCGGGGGAGGGATGCAGCAGGGACGGCGGAGGTGTCGGCGGGGTTCTACCGCCTCCTCGGCATGTAGAACCGCGTGGGCGGGCGGCGAGGCGGGCGGCGAGGGAGATGGCGGGGGTAGCCCGCGATAGTTTTTCCCTTTTTTTGTAAAGTATGTTTAAATTTGAACGAACTCGCCGATGTTTGCATTAAATTTGAGTCGTGTTTGCGCCGTATTTGACTTCTTTAAAAACCCGTGGGGGGCCGCGACTGGGGGGCATCACGCCCCCAGTGCGCGGTTTTGCGCCGGTGCGCCCCCAGGGGGCGATTTTTTGCCCCTCCTGGGAGGCCAACGGCTGGAGATGCCCTAACTGCACCACTACACCACTACACCACTACTCATGTACGTGGGTGATCGTGGGCGCTGTGTGCTTTGACTAGGCACAGGGGCACACATCGCTCTATAGTTCAACACCCCCCCGCAGTCGTGACGTCGCCGGAGGAGACGCAAAGGCTGGACCGAAACTCAGAGAAAATGTTCGACGGCAGACCCTTGGTCATCACATCAGCGAGTTGCTGGCGAGTAGGGACATGTAGGACGTGGAAGTCACCGAGCGCCACCCGTTCTCGAACAAAGTGGATGTCCAACTCGACATGCTTTGTGCGCCGGTGGTGCACAGGGTTGACGGAGAGGTAGACGGCCGAGATGTTGTCGTAGAAGACGATGGTGGCGGAGCGCACTGGATGAAGGAGCTCACCGAGAAGCTGACGCAGCCAGATGCATTCGGCGACTGCGTTGGCGACGCCCCGGTACTCGGCCTCGGCGCGGAGCGCGAGACCGTGGCTTGGCGCTTCGACGACTAGGAGACCAGAGTGTCGCCGAGGTAGACACAAAACCCCGAGGTCGAGCAGCGCATGTCCGGGCAACCAGCCCAATCTGCATCAGTGAAGGCCCGAAGCTCGATCTTGGCAGCAGGATGGATCCAGAGCCCCAAGTCGGTGGTGCCGCGCACATAGCGAAGTGCGCGCTTCAGCAGGCCTTCATGACAGACCCGGGGGTCATGCATGTGAAGACACAGCTGTTGCACGGCGTACGCAAGCTCAGGGCGGGTGATGGTGAGGTACTGTAGAGCCCCGGCGAGACTGCGGTAGGCATAGGCATCGGCGACCTTGGGCCCGTCGGCGGAGGGAAGTTTGGACTTCGTGTCCACAGGTGTGGGTGCAGCCTTGCAGTTGTCCATGGACGCAGCTCGAGTATCTCCTCGGCGTACTGCTCCTGCGACAGGAAGAAGCCGTTCGCCGTGCGCGTGACACGAATGCCAAGGAAGTAGTGTAGAGCGCGAAGATCCTTCATGGCGAACTCACGAGCGAGCTGCGCGATGAGATGTGAAGTAGGGCTGAAGTTGAGGCTGTTAAGACGATGTCGTCCACGTAAAGTAGCAGGAAGGCCGTGTCGTTGCCGCGGGTGTAGGTGAACAGCGACGTGTCCGAGCGTGTCGCCGTGAAGCCGATCGTGGCGAGGAAGCCGGCGAAGCGAAGGAACCAGGCGCGAGGCGCCTGTTTCAGCCCGTACAGAGACTTGCTCAATCTGCAGACATGGTCAGGCTTGCTCTCGTCGATGAACCCAGCAGGTTGGAGGCAGTAGACCTCCTCGGCGAGCGTGCCATGGAGGAAAGCGTTCTTGACGTCCAATTGATGGACAGGCCATCCACGCGAGGCAGCGAGCGTCAGGACGGTGCGGATCGTCGTCGGCTTGACGATGGGTGAGGAAGTCTCGCCGTAGTCGACACCGGGACGCTGAGTGAAGCCGCGCACCACCCACCTTGCCTTGTAGCGCTCGAGGGAGCCGTCGACGCGTGTTTTGTGGCGAAAAACCCACTTCCCTGTGATGATGTTAGCGCGGGGCGGCCGGGGAACAAGCTCCCAGGTGCGGTTGCCGACGAGCGCCGCGAATTCCTCTGCCATAGCCGCGAACCAGTTCGGGTCCTGGACGGCAGTGCGAACGGAGCGAGGGATTGGCGACACCGTCATGGACGCAGGAGCCGTGGCGGTGAGGTTGTGGTAGCGCGGGTTCGGCCGGAACACGCCGTTCTGGGCGCGCGTGATCATCTGTCGAACGGCCTGGGGACGTGGCGCGAGAGGCGGCGAGCCGGTGGATGTTGAAGAGGAGACGCCCGAGGTTGATCTGGCGGCGGAGCTTGAATGCATGGATGGCCCGCACGAGCTTGCCGAGGCGCGCGAGGTGGAGGGAGGCGACGCAGCATGCTCGACGGATGGGCCGGAAGGTGGCCCGAGAGACGAGCCAGGCTGGGGCGCGGACGAGGCCGCCCCTGCCCGGAGCGACAGACGCTCATTTGAAAGTGGAGCTGGCACCACGATCAGAGGAGGAGCGCCACGAGCTGATCCCTGCACAGGTAAGAACGGACTGACAATTGGGTTAGATGGCGATCGTTCAGCGTCAGAGAGGTGTGGATAGGAAAATGGGAAGGTGGTTTCATCAAAAGTGACATGGCATGATGTGAGAACACGACAGGAGACTGGGTCAAAACATCTGTAGCCACGGTGATTGGAAGGATAGCCGAGGAAAACACAAGCGACGGAGCGGGGAGAAAGTTTATGCTGGGCAGTGGAGCTGGTGTTGGGGAAACATAAGCAACCAAAAACGCGCAGCAAGGTGTAATCAGGGGCTACGCCAAGAAGAAGCTCGTGAGGTGTCTGTGGTAAGCTAGACCGGCAGGGACGCTGGTTCAACAAATAAGTAGCAGTGCACAGGGCTTCAACCCAGAAACGGGGTGGCATGGAGGCGTGGAAGAGCAGCGCGCGCACGCCCTCGTTGATAGTACGAAGTGCACGTTCCGCCTTGCCATTCTGCTGGCTAGTGTACGGACATGAGAAACGAAAAACGGAGCCATGAGCAGAGAAGAAAGAGCGAACACGATCATTGTCGAACTCATGGCCGTTGTCGGTCTGTAGGGCAAGTATGGGCCGCTCAAATTGCATCTGAACGTAGGCATGAAAAGAGAGAAGAACAGAATGCACGTCAGACTTGTTGCGCAATGGGAACGTCCAGACATAGTGGGTGTAATTATCGATGATGACTAAGTAATACTGAAAACCAGAGATACTCACGACTGGAGATGTCCATACATCCAAATGCAACAGTTGAAAGGGAAAATAAGTACAGGACTGTGATGGAGCAAATGGCAAGCGTACATGTTTGCCAATGCGGCAGGCATGGCATGTGTGCGGTGCTGACTTGCTACATGTAAAAGGAAACAAAGCAGACGAACTACTGGTAGATAACTGGCCGGAGTGACTAAGCCGTTGGTGCCACAGGTCCACGGTGACAACGCCGGCGAAGTGTCGAGCGGATGGAGCCGAGGAACTGGACGCCACATGATAAAGATCGCCGTCGGAATCACATCGCAGAATCACCGCTCGAGTGCGGATGTCCTTGACAGAGAAACCAAAACTGTCAAATTCTACTGAAACAGGGTTCTCACGAGTTAACTGACGGACAGATAAAAGATTGCGAATAAGAGAGGGAGAGAGAAGAACATTGCGAAGTTGCAGAGAGGAATTGGTAACGATGAGTGCACCCTCACCAACACCGGTGATCGGGAGATGATCACCGTTGCCGACGAAGATACGAGCAGAGGTGGAAACTGGGCGGACAGAGTGCAAGTTACCAGCGTTGGAGGTCATGTGTGCGGAGGCCCCAGTGTCGAGGACCCAGTCCGACGAGCTCCCGGCGGACGGCGGCGACTGGGCGGAGTGCTGCAGTGCACTCTGAAGAGCGCCCATGTCCCAGGGCGTGGTGGATGTCGACGCGCCGTGGGTGAAGCCGGGGGCGTAGCCACTGGGTGCGGGTCCGTATCCGCCGGGATTGAAGCCGGGGGCGTAGCCGTAGGTGTAGCCGTGCGGTGGAGGAGCCATGGGCGCGGCCATCATGGCGTGCTGATGCGGAACGCCGGGGCGCGGGCCGAGCACGCCCGCGCCGGGCGCGCGCCAAGGGACCGGCCATGCCTGGACAAGGCCAGTCCAGGAGTTCGCGCCAGAAGCGGGCGCCGGGTATGCTGGGTTGCGGGGCACAGAAGGAGCCGCGGAGGACGAATTGCCGGTCCTGTTCCCATGCCCGCGACGGTGGTTACGCCCACGACCACCGGCGGGGCTGGTGCCTGGAGCGGTACCGGAGCTGGAAGCGCTAGGAGACGGCGGCACGGGGCCACCAGCGCGGCCGGCGAGGAGAGCGTGAGCCGACTGTTGGCGCACGGCCTACTCAACGCGAAACTCCTCCAGCATGAGGAACGAGCGAGCCTGCAGAAAGCTCGGCAGAGGCACCTGCGACGTGATGTGCGGGATCGCGCCATGAAACTGACGGCCGAGCCCGTGAAGGAGGTTGAAGACCTGCTGTGGCTCCGAGACGGGCTGACCCAGATCGCGGAGTTGGTCAGCGAACCGCTTTAGGCGGGTGCAGTACTCCAGGACGGTCAGATCGCCCTGGACGCAGGCGTGGTACTCCGCGTCGATGTAGACGGCACGGGAGAGCTGGTTGTCGTGGAAGATGCCCTGGATGGAGGCCCAGACGGTGGCGGCGGTGTCTTCAGGCTGCATGACGATCTCGAGCAGCTCCGGCAAGATCGTGGTATACAGCCAATGCACCACGCAGTGGTCGACCATGACCCAGTCGGGGTTGTCGAGAGGAGCGGCGAAGTCGGCATCCAGGTGGCTGCGGAGGCCGAACATGCCAATGACGGCGTCGAAGAAGCGCCGCCACTGAGCGTAGTTGCCGGCCGCCAGGTCGAGAGTGACCAGGACATGCTGACGAATGTCAACCGTCTGCAGGATAGAGGCAGGGAAGGAGGGCGCCGCAAGCACAACGCTGGGGCCGGCAGCAGTCGAGACAGCGGGCGCTGGCACAGCGTGGAGGGCGCCGGCGCCGGCGGCCGCGGCCGCGGCGTGGCCGGGCGACGCGGCGGGCGAGCCATCAGAGGAGGAAGAGGAGTTCGTGTCCATGGGAGCGGAAGCGGAGGAACCAAGCGCAAAGGGGTTAGAACCGTGCGACATCTGATACCATGAAGGAAGATGAGACACAACACACTTTGCATTGATCTGTCTAGGCCGTATAAGTACAGGAGAAAACTCAGGTGACGAGCACCACTACTGTAGCTAACTGCACCACTACACCACTTCTCATGTACGTGGGTGATCGTGGGCGCTGTGTGCTTTGACTAGGCACAGGGGCACACAGCGCTCTATAGTTCAACAACCTCGTCGTCCATGGCGATTCCGATCGTCTCCTCCTCTTCTTTCTTCAGGTTGATTTCCGCTCCAGTGCCTCCTCGCTTTGGTTCTTGTCCCTTTCCCCGATGTATTTCTCCTAGATCTAGTGGTTTGATTTGATTATCCTGTTGTTTGATGTAGATGTATGTGTATGTGCACTCGTGCGTAGATGTGGATTTGGCGTGCGATTTGTTGCACTTGCAGTGGAAGATGCATGGATGCAGCAGCGGTGCATCCGATTCCCCTGTCGATTTTCTTATCTGTTCGTCAAGGCGTCTGATTCCGCTGTCAGTTTTTTGTTAGATGTAGTGGCCTACGTTTTCAGGTAGCAATTGCATCTAAGTTACATCAACTTTGTTATTGTAGTTTCATTTTAATTACAGTGTAATTTCCTCTGAAATATACGGGCAAGTGGCACTGTGATTACAATGTAATTTCCAGAGGTAATCACGGTGCAATTTCTACTGTAACTTCTGTGATTTTAGTTTACAGTCACTGCAATTGCAGTGCTATTTTGAGCTTAGTTACACTAGATCACAATGAAATTTTCAATTCAATTAAAGTAATTTTTCGGGTTTGTCTATGTTGGATCTTCAATCATTTTGGAAAAAAAAAATCTTGGATCTACAAGCATTTTAGAACCTTCTTCTGTGTGGTTTGTCTTAGTTGGGTAATATTTGCATCCACTGTATACCCTTTTGTTTTTTTCTTCTATGTTTTAGGTAGTGTTGCATCTAAGTTTGCAACAGCTTCATGACTGTAATTCCATTTTAATTACAGTGTAATTTCCTCTGAAATTACAGAGTAATCACATTGTAATTACAATGTTCTTACAGCGGAATTTCAGAGCAATCGCAGTGTAATTTTCAGGGCAATTACATTGTAAATCATAGTGCTATTTTACTGTAATTACCGTGCAATTTAACTATAATTTACAGTGTTATTATAGTGTAATTTCCAGGGGTAATCGCAGTGCAATATTTACTGTAATTATACTGGGATATTTACTGTATTTACAGTCAGTGTAATTTCAGTATAATTACAGTGGTAATTAGACTGTAAATCACATTGTCTTTGTTGGATAATGTTGCATCTAATCACACTCTCAAAATATACTGAATCTACCTTTGTGTCAAAAACTTTGCTGTGCACAGGAAATTCTGCTTGCCTACTATTTTCAGCAACTTGATAATAGTAATTTTAGTATTTTTGCTACTGTAAATTTAGTTTCTTTGCCATCGTGCTTTTGAAACAAAATTGACCAGTTTCTTTAATTTTAACTACAGTGCTCTGTGCGAGACACTATGTGGAATAGAAAGAATTTATGATCTGTGCTTTTCTGTCTTGTGATTTTACAGGTCCTTCGATCTCAAAGAAAATCACTAGGCATGAGAAAAGAAGTTGGAATTGAAAGATTTCTGACCTGTGGATCGTTTCTTGTATGATCTTCTATAGTTTTCCCCAAATTTGTTGTTGCGGTTGTCCCTCCTTCCCTCTCTGCAAGCATCTCCCTCAAATCTCTCTTGAACTGGCTTGGTAATGACGATACATTTACAGCTGTACTTCCCTAGGTGCATTTATTTTTTATTTCTTATTTCCTCTATATACATTTTTTTTCTTCATATTATTCTTCCACGTTGCAGCTGTGCTTCCCTATAACCATTTGAAAGCATTGGTTTTCTTTCATAGTTTGTTTGAAGGAAAGAGCCTTAGCTTTCCTTGATCTGGCTTTTAATGAGCATTCTGAATTTCACTTGCAGATTCACGAGATCCGTAGTACATTACAAATTAGTTTCCTTTTTGAAAGAATTGTGTTGTTATCTTTTAAGATTTATCTCTTGTGTTTTCTTTTATTTGAACAGATAACAAACTTCATAGGATTTTGGTATACTTTTATTACTCCCATGTTGAGGAAATGAATTGATTTTGATAAAATTGATGATGTCTTCCTAGCTGTTCCCAACCAGACCAATAGGTAATTTGTTTTTAGTATGGCTGACCTGATTTTCTTGATTTACATTGTTGGTATCTTTGGTTTTCTTCCTCTATTCATGTTTATGGAAGTGAGGACCACAAGGTCTCTAGTTGATAACCATTTTTCCAGCGCTGACATTCCCAACTTGAGGATAAAGTATGCCAATGATATGTTTTTCAGTGAGTTCGGCGGCATGCATAAATTCTAATTACTGACTTCTTTGTTGATAAAGAACTTCTATCTTTATACTTTAAATTTACAGTAAAGAGGTTCATGAATTCCAGTCTTTTTTCAGTTCTACTTTTGGCTGAAAGTTGTTTAATTACTGCACTCATCTGCATCATTAACTGTATGTTGTACTATGTATTCTCAGCTTTTTGGGTCAGTGTGAATGCTTCTCTTTTTGTTTTATATCTTCATGGTTGGTCTAATTTCTTGTTTGATCCTTTTTTTCAGACTGCGAAACAACAATGATGGAGAAGAAGGCCTTTTTGCATCGGTGAGATGTTGAACTATGAATAGGGCAGTGTATATGTTGGTTCAGTGTGTAGTCTTCTGTATGATAGGCAGTGTTTATTTTGGTTCAGTTGTTTCTGTATAATCTGTAGATGACAAGTGCTACTATAATTCCATGGTTTCCTTACTGTAATTTCAAGGTTTACCACGTGCTTGTCATGAGTGCAAATGCGTCCAGTCCAACCCGCATCCATACCAACTCATGACTCAGGACACCCGACAACTTTTCTGTGGACAGTTTGAGCACGCACATACAAGGGACAAACATAGACCTGTTAAATTTTCATTGGCTGGAAAATTTGAATGAAACTGAATTGCTTTTTTTTAACTTTTTTTCTAAATGATAACACCCACCCGGGTGACACTTATCAACAAGTCAACACGCACTCGATGTTGTTCGATCCATTTGCATGATTTTTGAAGCAGTTGTCATCTGGGTGAAGAGCCATGTAAACACCTAGCATCGTGTGGGTGTTATCATTTAGTGCCACACGTTTGGGCGCTCCTTGTCCGAACGGACAGAGAAACACTCGTCCGATCGTGTGGGCGAAACTTTTCGCCCACACAACGCTCACACAATGAACATGGCAACTATAGTTGTGCATATGTGCTAACTAGTTAATCACACATGACAACTATAGTTGATCATACATGGTAACTATGATTTAACCACACACAACAACTACAGATATAGCAACTAATTAACCACACATGGCAAATATGATTGATTTTTTTGAGGCAAACTCGCAAAGCTTTTATTCAACTGTCACACAGTTTACACGGACGAAGAAAAGGTCTGCCGGGTGACCTAACCAAACATGGTGGCCGGTCCCTAGTGATAATGTATGCTTTACTAGTTTGTGTGCCTCGATATTCGAGGTTTTAAACTCATGTAAGAAAATACAAGAAATAAAAGCTCTAGATGACTCTTTGATCTCCAGCACAATCGCTCCATAAGATGAAGAGGTTCCTTTTCTTACTGCTTCGACCGCATTCTTACAGTCCGATGCCACTAAGATTTTTTGGATATATAGATCATTTGCTAAGGCCATAGCTTCTCTAATCGGCATCACTTCTAGAGTCTCCAGATCTTCTATATTGTTGACCAAAACCGAAGAGGCTCCAAGAAAGTTACCTTGTTCATCACGACATATAGATGCTACAGCCCGCTTACCTCCCCATCTTGACACCGCGGCATCAGTGTTAATCTTAAAGTGATCTCCAGCCGGGGGAATCCAGTTGGTTGGTCGAGATGAACCTGCTGCATGAACTATCTGGGTCGGCTCGAACAAGCACTGAAGGTCTGAAAGAAACCTTCCAATAAAAGTATGTGTTGCGTAGGGTGTCTGCGAAACTCCTTCATGAATTATCTTCCGCCTAGCATGCTATATCGCCCAAAGGGTAGTGAACAGTGTAGTAAAATCCTCCGGTGGCAGCGAATTGCTCATGGCGAATAACCAGCCCTTGGCATCATCGTCTCTGTTCATGCACATATGCTGCACTAGCTACTCACTCGATAGCGCCCATACGCTTCTAGACATTGTGCATTCCAAAAGCGAGTGCTGAGGGAGTCCTGGATTAGGGGGTCCCCGGGCGTCCGGACTATGTGACGTGGGCCGGACTGATGGGTTGTGAAGATACAAGACAGAAGGCTTTCTCCCGTGTCCGGATGGGACTCTCCTTTGCGTGGATGGCAAGTTTGGCGTTTGGATGTGAAGATTCCTTTCTCTGTAAACCGACTCTGTACAACCCTAGGCCCCTCCGACGTCTATATAAACCGCAGGGTTTAGTCCGTAGAGGCAATCACAATCATATAGGCTAGACATCTAGAGTTTAGCCATTACGATCTCGAGGTAGATCAACTCTTGTAACCCCTATACTCATCAAAGTCAATCAAGCAGGAAGTAGGGTATTACCTCCATTAAGTGGGCCCGAACCTGGGTAAACATCGTGTCCCCTGCCTCCTGTTACCTTCGATCCTCAGACGCACAGTTCAAGACCCCCTGCCCGAGATCGGCCGGTTTTGACACCGACATTGGTGCTTTCATTGAGAGTTCCTTTGTCCTGTCGACAAAAGGTTCGATGGCTCGTTCCATCATCTACAATGATGCTGTTTCGGGGGAGACTTTCCTCCCCGGTCAAATTTTCGTATTCGGCGGCTTCGCACTACGTGCCAACTCAATTGGCCATCGTGAGCAGATCGAAAGCTACACCCCTGGTCATCAGATCAGTTTCGGGAACCTAAATTATGTCGCCGATATCCGAGGAGATTTGATCTTTGAAGGGTTCGCGACCCCGACCATGGCCCTGGCCCTAGATCCGGAGCAAACTACCAGGTCCGAAGATGGGAGTTTGGAGCCCACCGGACTCTCCGCTACAACACGCGCTATCAAAGATCCAGAGGCGATCTTGTCCATGTCAAACTCGAAATCAGTCCAGGTTCCCCCTATCATTGAAAGGCCGGACTCGCCCCCGGACTATATATCTGAACTCTCGAGGTTCGCGCCAAGCAGGCATAGCTAGGAAGCCCTCACTCCGGCCAGCCCCGCGGACCCTCGCTTCCATATCCAAACTTCGCTCTTAAATGAGGCTCTGGACTTAATGCGATCCCTCGCTATTTCAGAGGAATCACCTCAGGACTACGCCCAGCCCGGACTAGGGGCTGAGAGCGGGGAATTTTACGTCCTACCCACCACCCACTTCATAGCCACTGTCAAAGATTTAACTGACATTCTGGACTACGCCTTCGAAGACATCGACGGCATGGACGACGATGCCGGAGACGAACACGGCCAAGACCCGCCGTTTACCGGACGTTGGACGACCACTTCCACATACGACGTGTACATGGTGGACACACCCAAAGTGGAAGACGATGACGACAAGAAGGATCCGGTTGAGGACAAGCCTGCTGAAGCACCTCCGAAGCATCGATGTCAGCGGCGCCACTCAAAATCGCGTTGCAAAAAAGACAGCTATACCGGCACCGGAGACAATAATACTCCGGAGAATGCCGAAGACCCCGAAGCCCCTATCGAGCCAACATCCGAACATGATGATTGGGAGGATGGGCAAGTTAACCCCGACAATCTGGTCGGGAACGAGGACTCGGAGGATATTAACTATCTACCGATCTCAGAAGAGGATGTGAGCCTCGGCGACGAAGACTTCATCGTGCCGGAGGAACCCCTCGAACAAGAACTCTTTAAGCGCCGGCTAATCGCCACCGTGAGAAGCCTAAAAAAGAAGTAGCAGCAGCTTCAAGCTGAACATGATTTACTCAATGATAGATGGACTAATGTCCTGGCAGCCGAGGAATACGGCCTCGAGCGCCCAACTAAGAGTTACCCGAAGCACAAGCTACTACCACAATTCGACGATGAGGCCCTTGAGCCAATACCGCCAAAGCATAAAACTGCTGACGAACCCGACCGACCACCACGTGGACGGGACAAACCGGCTACTTACGCCGAACACCAGCCCGCGCCACCCCGCCGTCGAGGCAAGGAGGCAACGGTCCCGGGCTATACCTACGACCTACACAAGGACCTAGACAATAGAGCCAGTCAGACAAGGTCAATCTATGGATCGAGGGGGCGTGCTCCAACGCGAGAGGACGACCATCGGGCCTGGCGTGATAGGCACAACCTCACCCGGGCCGAAATCCGCATCCAGCCTTCATCCGAACTGCGTCGCGACATCGCCCGATATAGAGGCGCCGCACACCCCTTATGCTTCACCTACAAGTGATGGAACACTAGTTCCCAGAAGGGTTTAAACCCGTGAACATAGAATCATACGATGGTATGACGGATTCCGTACTATGGATCGAAGATTTTCTTCTCCACATTCACATGGCTCGCAGTGACGACGTCCACGCCATCAAGTACCCGCCCCTAAAACTCAAGGGGCCAGCACGACACTGGTTAAACAGCCTTCCAAAAAACTCTATTGGTAGCTGCGAAGACTTGGAGGATGCCTTTAGAGACAACTTCCAAGGTACCTATATTCAGCCTCCAGACGCCAATGACCTTAGTCACATAGTCCAGCAACCCGGAGAATCAACCCGGAAACTCTGGACCAGGTTCTTAATTAAAAAGAACCAGATTGTGGATTGTCCGAACAGCAAAGCCCTCGCGACCTTTAAACATAGCATCCGAGACAAGTGGCTCGCCCGACACCTTGGCCAAGAAAAGCCGAAGTCCACGACAGCCCTTACCGCACTTATGACCCGCTTTTGCGCAGGGGAAGATAGCTGGCTAGCTCGTGGAAGCAATAGCACCAGCGACCCTGGCACCTCTGAAGCCAGGAATGGCAATGGCAAGCCACGACGCAACAAGCACAAGCGTCAAAGCAATAACGAAGATATCGAAGACACGGCGGTCAACGCCGGATTTAGTGGCTCTAAACCCGGTCAGCGGAAGAAGCCACTCAAAGGAAACAAGGATGGTCCATCTAGTTTGGACATAATACTCGACCGGCCTTGTCAGATTCATGGCACCCCTGATAAGCCTGCCAATCATACCAACAGAAATTGTTAGGTCTTTAAACAGGCGACAAGCTACACGCCGAGCATAAGGGGAAAGGGCCGCCCAGCGAGGACGACGATGAAGAACCTCGCCCACTGAACACAGGGGGACAGAAGAAATTTCCCCCCAAGGTCAAAACGGTGAACATGATCTATGCTACTCATATCCCCAAAAGGGAGCGCAAGCGCGCACTATGGGACGTCTATGCCATAGAGCCAGTCGCCCCAAAATTCAAATCATGGTCAGCCTGTCCGATCACTTTCGATCACAGAGACCATCCGACCAGTATCCGCCATGGAGGTTCGACTGCATTGGTCCTTGATCCAATTATTGACGGATTCCACCTCACGCGAGTCCTTATGGATGGTGGCAGCAGTCTTAATCTACTTTATCAAGACACCGTCCGCAAGATGGGTATCGATTCATCAAGGATCAAGCCCACTAAAACTACCTTTAAAGGAGTAATACCCGGCGTTGAGGCCTGTTGTACAGGATCCATAACGCTGGAAGTGGTCTTCGGTTCACCGGATAATTTCTGTAGCAAAGACTTGATCTTCGACACCGTCCCCTTCCGCAGTGGCTATCATGCACTGCTAGGACGGACCGCTTTCGCCCGTTTTAATGCAGTTCCGCACTATGCTTATCTAAAGGTCAAGATGCCGGGACCACGTGGCGTCATAACAGTCAATGGAAACATGGAGCGCGCCCTCCGTACAAAGGAGCATATCGCGGCCCTCGCAGTCGAGGTGCAGGGCGGCCTCGTTAAGCCGAATACTATACTTGCAGTCAAGCCCCCGGACACTGTCAAACGAGCCCGGTCTATCATGCAGAATGACAGTCCGGCTCATCCAGAGCTAGATTAGCAATTCGGCCTCCGTCAAAGCCCCCACCTAATAGTGGCATGCGTACCACGTGTACATAACTACGCACTAAAGATTCCATGGGCAAGGACGGAGGCATACTAAAAACAAAATCCACGGTATGCCTCAAGCCTATCCAGACCCTCATATTCCTCCATCTTTTTCTTCTTGTTTTTTTCCAGGTTCTTTGCAACACACACCACTCTTCGATGGTACTTAGGGCCCTTTTTCAGGCCCCTCATACACACTCGATTGTTGATCCTCTCAAAGGATCATACACCATGGGAAAAAGCAGCACAGACGTGCGGCAGAGTGTCCAAAGGATCTTCAAGATCATATTTTCAAATTTAGAACCTGCATACAACTTTCCCAGTTCTCGGCATGTAAAATGGCTTCGATGCTTATGGAATCTTGTGCAAAAATACATTTTGACGTACCAATCAGACTATAATGGAAACAGTTCTGCCCAACCTTGTTCGGTATTGGCTTATTTCTTAATCTGTGTTCCCACTTTACGTCTGAATTGGCATATACACCTTGGTACGACTTAAATCGCCAGGGGCTTTATTCAAGCCATATATAAATATCCTCAACAAATAGAAAGTCCGAACACTCGCAGAGTATACTTCAACATCCCGAATATTGCATTATATGCATCGGCTCCGAATCACGTCTTTGGTCAATAGTTGGGTTGCCCAGCTCCTGTGCTTGCTACTTTACAGTCTGTTTCTTCGGCTAAGGTAGTAAAGGGAGAACTACTGCGATTGTGTTTCTGGCTGGCCCGGTCAAACACCTCAGTAGAGAAAGCCGAAAACTGACTGTCGTGATGCGGCGAGAGCTGGTCAGCAATTCGGTGACTTATTAAATCTTTAGTGATTTCTTCCATATTACACGAAGGGTTGGCTTTTTTCAGTCACGCGTCCAAGGCATCCAAGTTCGGTAGCCGCATACACACCAGGGGCTATCTTACAACCCCATTGTCAAACTCCTATGGCTAAGTCAGAGTGGTAAAGCCACATAGTCCGATTGCCTGGTTCGCTGCACTGACACCTCCTTTATGGACCAAGACGTTGGGTTAACGTGTGGTCATGTGCTATTCTGAACACCCCCGTAGTATCTACGTGGGAGCTGAAGCCAACGACTGGCAAACTCTCAGGGATACAAACGACCGCACAGGAGGAAAAAGACTTTTAAAGACAAACAACATAAATATATTACAAAGTTTTGGTTTATACAACCATCTGGGCAGTTGATGTCTACTACACAACCTTCTTCTTGTAGACGTTGTTGGGCCTCCAAGTGCAGAGGTTTGTAGGACAGTAGCAAATTTCCCTCAAGTGGATGATCTAAGGTTTATCAATCTGTAGGAGGCATAGGATGAAGATGGCCTCTCTCAAGCAACCCTGCAACCAAATAACAAAGAGTCTCTTGTGTCCCCAACACACCCAATACAATGGTAAATTGTATAGGTGCACTAGTTCGGCAAAGAGATGGTGATACAAGTGCAATATGGATGGTAGATATAGGTTTTTGTAATCTAAAATTATAAAAACAGTAAGGTAACAAGCGATAAAAAGTGAGCGTAAACGGTATTGCAATGCTAGGAAACAAGGCCTGGGGTTCATACTTTCACTAGTGCAAGTTCTCTCAACAATAATAACATAATTGGATCACATAACTATCCCTCAACATGGAACAAAGAGTCACTCCAAAGTCACTAATAGCGGAGAACAAACGATGAGATTATGGTAGGGTACGAAACCACCTCAAAGTTATTCTTTCCAATCAATCCGTTGGGCTATTCCTATAAGTGTCACAAACAACCCTAGAGTTCGTACTAGAATAACACCTTAAGACACAAATCAACCAAAACCCTAATGTCACCTAGATACTCCAGTGTCACCTCAAGTATCCGTGGGTATGATTATATGATATGCATCACACAATCTCAGATTCATCTATTCAACCAACACATAGAACCTCAAAGAGTGCCCCAAAGTTTCTACCGGAGAATCAAGACGAAAACGTGTGCCAACCCCTATGCATAGGTTCATGGGCAGAACCCGCAAGTTGATCACCAAAACATACATCAAGTGAATCACGTGATATCCCATTGTCACCACAGATACGCACGACAAGACATACATCAAGTGTTCTCAAATCATTAAAGACTCAATCCGATAATATTACTTCAAAGGGAAAACTCAATCCATTACAAGAGAGTAGAGGGGGAGAAGCAACATAAGATCCAACTATAATAGCAAAGCTCACGATACATCAAGATCGTGCCAAATCAAGAACACGAGAGAGAGAGAGAGATCAAACACATAGCTACTGGTACATACCCTCAGCCCCGAGGGTGAACTACTCCCTCCTCGTCATGGAGAGTGCCGGGATGATGAAGATGGCCACCGGTGAGGGGTCCCCCCTCCGGTAGGGTGCCGGAACAGGGTCCCGATTGGTTTTTGGTGGCTACAGAGGCTTGCGGCGGCGGAACTCCCGATCTATTCTGTTCCCCGATCGTTTTAGGGTATATGGGTATATATATAGGAGGAAGAAGTACGCCAGGGGAGCCACGAGGGGCCCATGAGGGTGGAGGGCGCGCCCTAGGGGGGAGGGCGCGCCCCTCTGCCTCGTGGCTCCCTCGTTTCTTTCCTGACGTGCACTCCAAGTCTATCAGGTAGATTTCCTTCCAAAAATAACTTCTCCAGAAGATTTCATTCCGTTTCGACTCTGTTTGATATTCCTTTTCTTCGAAACACTGAAACAAGGGAAGAAACAGGAACTGGCACTGGGCTCTGGGTCAATAGGTTAGGACCAAACATAATATAAAAGTGTTTAATAAAGCCCATAAACATCCAAAACAGATAATATAATAGCATGGAACAATAAAAAATTATAGATACGTTGGAGACGTATGAGCATCCCCAAGCTTAATTCCTGCTCGTCCTCGAGTAGGTAAATGATAAAAACAGATTTTTTGATGTGGAATGCTACCTAACATATTTATCCATGTAATTCTCTTTATTGTGGCAAGAATATTCGGATCCATAAGATTCAAGACAAAAGTTTAATGTTGACATAAAAATAATAATACTTCAAGCATATTAACAAAGTAATCATGTCTTCTCGAAATAACATGGCCAAAGCAAGCTATCCCTACAAAAATCATATAGTCTGGCTATGCTCTATCTTCATCACACAAAATATTTAAATCATGCACAACCCCGATGACAAGCCAAGCAATTGTTTCATACTTTTGATGTTCTCAAACTTCTTCAATCTTCACGCAATACATGAGCGTGAGCCATGGACATAGCACTATAGGTGGAATAGAATGGTGGTTGTGGAGAAGATAAAAAGGAGAAGATAGTCTCACATCAAATAGGCGTATCAATGGGCTATGGAGATGCCCATCAATAGATATCAATGTGAGTGAGTAGGGATTGCCATGCAACGGATGCACTAGAGCTATAGGTGTATGAAAGCTCAACAATGAAAACTAAGTGGGTGTGCATCCAACTTGCTCGCTCATGAAGACCTAGGGCATTTGAGGAAGCCCATCATTGGAATATACAAGCCAAGTTCTATAATGAAAGACTCCCACTAGTATATGAAAGTGACAACATAGGAGACTCTCTATCATGAAGATCATGGTGCTACTTTGAAGCACAAGTGTGGTAAAAGGATAGTAGCATTGTCCCTTCTCTCTTTTTCTCTCATTTTTTTTATTTGGGCCTTTCTCTTTTTTTATGGCCTCTTTATTATTATTATTATTTTTCATCCGGAGTCTCATCCCGACTTGTGGGGGAATCATAGTCTCCATCATCCTTTTCCTCACTTGGGACAATGCTCTAAAAATGAAGATCATCACACCTTTTATTTTCTTACAACTCCGGTGGTGTACCGGGATGTGCAATGACTCATGAGTGACATGTATGAAAGAATTATGAACGGTGGCTTTGCCACAAATACAATGTCAACTACATGATCATGCAAAGCAATATGACAATGATGGAGCGTGTCATAATAAATGGAAGAGTGGAAAGTTGCATGGCAATATATCTCGGAATGGCTATGGAAATGCCATAATAGGTAGGTATGGTGGCTGTTTTGAGGAAGGTATATGGTGGGTGTATGATACCAGCGAAAGGTGCACGGTATTAGAGAGGCTAGCAATGGTGGAAGGGTGAGAGTGCGTATAATCCATGGACTCAACATTAGTCATAAAGAACTCATATACTTATTGCAAAAATCTATTAGTTATTGAAACAAAGTACTACGCGCATGCTCATAGGGGGATATATTGGTAGGAAAATACCATCGCTCGTCCCCGACCGCCACTCATAAGGAGGACAATCAATAAATAAATCATGCTCCGACTTCCTCACATAACGGTTCACCATACGTGCATGCTACGGGAATCACAAACTTTAACACAAGTATTTCTCAAATTCACAACTACTCCACTAGCATGACTCTAATATCACCATCTTCATATCTCAAAACAATCATAAAGAATCAAACTTCTCATAGTATTCAATGCACTTTATATGAAAGTTTTTATTATATCCCTCTTGGATGCCCATCATATTAGGACTAAATTCATAACCAAAGCAAACTACCATGCTGTTCTAAAGACTCTCAAAATAATATAAGTGAAGGACGAGAGTTCATCTATTTCTTCAAAATAAAACCACCACCATGCTCTAAAAGGATGTAAGTGAATCACTAGAGCAAATGACAAACTACTCCGAAAGATATAAGTGAAGATCAATGAGTAGTTGAATAATTATGTAACTATGTGAAGACTCTCTAGCATTTAAGAGTTTCAGATCTTGGGATATTATTCAAACAGCAAGAAAAACTAAATAAAATGACATGACTCTCCAAGCAAAACACATATCATGTGGTGAATTAAAATATAGCTCCAAGTAAAGTTACCGATGGATGAAGACAAAAGAGGGGATGCCATCCGGGGCATCCCCAAGCTTAGGCTCTTGGTTGTCCTTGAATATTACCTTGGGGTGCCTTGGTAATCCCCAAGATTAGGCTCTTTCCACTCCTTATTCCATAGTCCATCGAATCCTTACCCAAAACTTGAAAACTTCACAACACAAAACTTAACAGAAAACTCGTAAGCTCCGTTAGCGAAAGAAAACAAAACACCACTTCAAGGTACTGTAATGAACTCATTATTTATTTATATTGGTGTTAAACCTACTGTATTCCAACTTCTCTATGGTTTATAAACTATTTTACTAGCCATAGATTCATCAAAATAAGCAAACAACACGCGAAAAACAGAATCTGTCAAAAACAGAAAAGTCTGTAGTACTCTGTAAATAACGCAAACTTATGGAACTCAAAAAATTCTAAAATAAATTTTTGGACCTGAGGAATTTGTCTAGTAATCATCTTCAAAAAGAATCAACTAAATATCACTCTCCAGTAAAAAGTTCTAGCTAATCTCGTGAGCGCTAAAGTTTCTGTTTTTTACAGCATGATCATAAAGACTTCACCCAAGTCTTCCCAAAGGTTCTACTTGGCACAAACACTAATTAAAACACAAAACCACATCTAGATAGAAGCTATATGGATTATTTATTACTAAACAGAACCAAAAATCAAGAAACTAAAATAAAATTGGGTTGCCTCCCAACAAGCGCTAACGTTTAACGCCCCTAGCTAGGCATGATGATTTCAATGATGCTCACATAAAAGATAAGAATTGAAACATAAAGAGAGCATCATGAAGAATATGTCTAGCACATTTAAGCCTAACCCACTTCCTATGCATAGGGATTTTGTGAGCAAACAACTTATGGGAACAATAATCAACTAGCATAGGAAGGCAAAACAAGCAAATCTTCAAGATTTTCAACACATAGAGAGGAAACTTGATATTATTGCAATATGTAGAAGCATATGATCCTCTCTCATAATAATTTTCAGTAGAATCATGAGTGAATTCAACAATATAACCAGCACCTAAAGCATTCTTTTCATGATGCATAAGCATAGAATTTTTATTACTCTCCACATAAGCAAATCTATTCTCATCAATAGTAGTGGGAGCAAACTCAACAAAATAACTATCATGTGATTGAAAATTAAGATCGAGATGACAATTTTCATGGTTATCATTATTCTTTAAAGCATACGCGTCATCACAATAATCATCATAGATAGGAGGCATGCTTTCATCATAGTAAATTTGCTCATCAAAGCTTGGGGGACAAAAAAATATCATATTCATCAAACATAGCTTCCCCAAGCTTGTGGCTTTGCATATCATTAGCATCATGGATATTCAAGGAATTCATACTAACAACATTGCAATCATGCTGATCATTCACATATTTAGTGCCAAGCATTCTATGTAATTCTTCTTCTAGTACTTTGGCACAATTTTCCTTTCCATCATACTCACGAAAGATATTAAAAAGATGAAGCGATGAGATAAACTTAATTCCATTTTTTGTAGTTTTCTTTTATAAACTAAACTAGTGCTAAAACAAGAAACAAAAAGATTCGATTGCAAGAACTAAAGATATACCTTCAAGCACTCACCTCCCCGGCAATGGCGCCAGAAAAGAGATTAGTTGACGGGGTGTGAGTGCCGCTTACCTAGCCTCCCCAGCAACGACGCCAGAAATTGCTTGATGTCTACTACACAACCTTCTTCTTGTAGACGTTGTTGGGCCTCCAAGTGTAGAGGTTTGTAGGACAGTAGCAAATTTCCCTCAAGTGGATGACCTAAGGTTTATCAATCCGTGGGAGGCGTAGGATGAAGATGGTCTCTCTCAAGCAACCCTGCAACCAAATAACAAAGAGTCTCTTGTGTCCCCAACACACCCAATACACTGGTATATTGTATAGGTGCACTAGTTCGGCGAAGAGATGGTGATACAAGTGCAATATGGATGGTAGATATAGGTTTTTGTAATCTGAAATTATAAAAACAGCAAGGTAACAAGTGATAAAAGTGAGCGTAAACGGTATTGCAATGCTAGGAAATAAGGCCTGGGGTTCATACTTTCACTAGTGCAAGTTCTCTCAACAATAATAACATAATTGGATCACATAACTATCCCTCAACAAAGAGTCACTCCAAAGTCACTAATAGCGGAGAACAAATGAAGAGATTATGGTAGGGTACGAAACCACCTCAAAGTTATTCTTTCCAATCAATCCGTTGGGCTATTCCTATAAGTGTCACAAACAACCCTAGAGTTCGTACTAGAATAACACCTTAAGACACAAATCAACCAAAACCCTAATGTCACCTAGATACTCCAATGTCACCTCAAGTATCCATGGGTATGATTATACGATATGCATCACACAATCTCAGATTCATCTATTCAACCAACACATAGAACCTCAAAGAGTGCCCCAAAGTTTCTACCGGAGAATCAAGACGAAAACGTGTGCCAACCCCTATGCATAGGTTCATGGGCGGAACCCGCAAGTTGATCACCAAAACATACATCAAGTGAATCACGTGATATCCCATTGTCACCACAGATACACACGGCAAGACATACATCAAGTGTTCTCAAATCATTAAAGACTCAATCCGATAAGATTACTTCAAAGGGAAAACTCAATCCGTTACAAGAGAGTAGAGGGGGAGAAGCAACATAAGATCCAATTATAATAGCAAAGCTCGCGATACATCAAGATCGTGCCAACTCAAGAACACGAGAGAGAGAGATCAAACACATAGCTACTGGTACATACCCTCAGCCCTGAGGGTGAACTACTCCCTCCTCATCATGGAGAGCGCCGGGATGATGAAGATGGCCACCGGTGAGGGATCCCCCCTCCGGCAGGGTGCCGGAACAGGGTCCCGATTGGTTTTTGGTGGCTACAGAGGCTTGCGGCGGCGGAACTCCCGATCTATTCTGTTTCCCAATCGTTTTAGAGTATATGGGCATATATAGGAGGAAGAAGTACGTCGAGGGAGCCACGAGGGGCCCATGAGGGTGGAGGGCGCGCCCTAGGGGAAGGGTGCGCCCCTCTGCCTCGTGGCTCCCTCATTTCTTTCCTGACGTGCACTCCAAGTCTATCGGGTAGCTTTCCTTCCAAAAATAACTTCTCCAGAAGATTTCATTCCGTTTCGACTCCGTTTGATATTCCTTTTCTTCGAAACACTAAAACAAGGGAAAAACAGGAACTGGCACTGGGCTCTGGGTCAATAGGTTAGTCCCAAAAATAATATAGAAGTGTTTAATAAAGCCCATAAACATCCAAAACAGATAATATAATAGCATGGAACAATCAAAAATTATAGATATGTTGGAGACGTATCAGCAGTTCGGACACATTCACTCGAACAAGATGTCCTTTGAGCACTGGCCCTCTATCAAGAGGGCACCTTCGAGGACGTCTTCAAAATAGCGCTCCGGCGTACGGTGGTCCTTGCCTCCGGGCGGACCTTCCACTGCCATGAGGGCGACCTTCATCTTGGTCCAGTGCATCTTGACACGCGCAAAGGCTAGCCGCGCACCTTCTATAGATGACGACTGATAACCCACAAGTATAGGGGATCGCAACAGTTTTTGAGGGTAGATTATTCGACCCAAATTTATTGATTCGACACAAGGGGAGCCAAAGAATATTCTCAAGTATTAGCAGTTGAGTTGTCAATTCAACCACAACTGGATAACTTAGTATCTGCAGCAAAGTGTTTAGTAGCAAAGTAATATGATAGTAGTGGTAATGGTAACAAAAGTAAAGGTAGCAAAAGTAATATTTTTGGTGTTTTGTAGTGATTGTAACAGCAGCAACGGAAAAGTAAATAAGCGAAGAACAATATGTGAAAAGCTCGTAGGCATTGGATCGGTGATGGAGAATTATGCCGGATGCGGTTCATCATGTAACAATCATAACATAGGGTGACACAGAACTAGCTCCAATTCATCAATGTAATGTAGGCATGTATTCCGAATATAGTCATACGTGCTTATGAAAAAGAACTTGCATGACATCTTTTGTCCTACCCTCCCGTGGCAGCGGGGTCCTAATGGAAACTAAGGGATATTAAGGCCTCCTTTTAATAGAGAACCGGAACAAAGCATTAGCACATAGTGAATACATGAACTCCTTGAAGGAAATATGCCCTAGAGGCAATAATAAAGTTATTATTTATTTCCTTATTTCATGATAAATGTTTATTATTTATGCTAGAATTGTATTAACCGGAAACACAATACATGTGTGAATACATAGACAAACAGAGTGTCACTAGTATGCCTCTACTTGACTAGCTCGTTAATCAAAGATGGTTATGTTTCGTAACCATAGACAAAGAGTTGTTATTTGATTAACGGGATCACATCATTAGGAGAATGATGTGATTGACTTGACCCATTCCGTTAGCTTAGCACTCGATCGTTTAGTATGTTGCTATTGCTTTCTTCATGACTTATACATGTTCCTATGACTATGAGATTATGCAACTCCCGTTTACCGGAGGAACACTTTGTGTGCTACCAAATGTCACAACGTAACTGGGTGATTATAAAGGAGCTCTACAGGTGTCTCCAAAGGTACATGTTGGGTTGGCGTATTTCGAGATTAGGATTTGTCACTCCGATTGTCGGAGAGGTATCTCTAGGCCCTCTCGGTAATGCACATCACCTAAGCCTTGCAAGCAATGCAACTAAATGAGTTAGTTGCGAGATGATGTATTACGGAACGAGTAAAGAGACTTGCCGGTAACGAGATTGAACTAGGTATTGATATACCGACAATCAAATCTCGGGCAAGTAACATACTGATGACAAAGGGAACAACGTATGTTGTTATGCGGTCTGACCGATAAAGATCTTCGTAGAATATGTGGGAGTCAATATGAGCATCCAGGTTCCGCTATTGGTTATTAACCGGAGACATGTCTCGGTCATGTCTACATTGTTCTCGAACCCGTAGGGTCCGCACGCTTAAGGTTTCGATGACAGTTATATTATGAGTTTATGAGTTTTGATGTACCGAAGTTGGTTCAGAGTCCCGGATATGAACGCGGACATAACGAGGAGTCTCAAAATGGTCGAGACATAAAGATTGATATATTGGACGGCTATATTCGGACACCGGAAGTGTTCCAGGGAAGTTTCGGATAAAACCGGAGTACCGGGGGGTTACCGAAACCCCCCGGGGGGTTAATGGGCCTCATGGGCCTAAAGTGGAGAAGAGAAGGGGCTGCCCGGGCAGGCCGCGCGCCCCCTCTCCCCCTAGTCCGAATTGGACAAGGAGGAAGGGGCGGCGCCCCCCCTTTTCCTTCCTCTCCTCTCTCCCTTCCTTCCCCCTCTCCTACTTGGACAAGGAAAGGGAGGGGAGTCCTACTCCCGGTAGGAGTAGGACTCCTCCTGCGCGCCTCCTACTAGGGCCGGCCGCACCCCCCTTGGCTCCTTTATATACGGAGGTAGGGGGCACCCCTAGACACACAAGTTGATCCACGTGATCGTTTTCTTAGCTGTGTGCGGTGCCCCCCTCCACCATAATCCTCGATAATATTGTAGTGGTGCATAGGCGAAGCCCTGCGACAATTGAACATCAAGATCATCACCACGCCGTCGTGCTGACGGAACTCTTCCCCGGCACTTTGCTGGATCGGAGTCCGGGGATCATCATCGAGCTGAACATGTGCTGAAACTCAGAGGTGCCGTAGTTTCGGTGCTTGGATCGGTCGGATCGTGAAGACGTATGACTACATCAACCATGTTAATATAATGCTTGCGCTGTCGGTCTACAAGGGTATGTAGATCACACTCTCCCCTCGTTGCTATGCATCACCATGATCTTGCGTGTGCGTAGGAATTTTTTTGAAATTACTATGTTCCCCAACAGTGGCATCCGAGCCTAGGTTTTATGTGTTGATGTTATATGCACGAGTAGAACACAAGTGAGTTGTGGGCGATATAAGTCATACTGCTTACCAGCATGTCATACTTTGGTTCGGCGGTATTGTTGGACGAAGCGGCCCGGGCCGACATTACGCGTACGCTTACACGAGACCCGTTCTCCCGACGTGCTTTGCACAAAGGTGGCTAGCGGGTGTCAGTTTCTCCAACTTTAGTTGAACTGAGTGTGGCTCCTTGCAAAGGTTAAAACAACACCAACTTGACAAACTATCATTGTGGTTTTGATGCGTAGGTAAGATTGGTTCTTGCTTAAGCCCGTAGCAGCCACGTAAAACTTGCAACAACAAAGTAGAGGACGTCTAACTTGTTTTTGCAGGGCATGTTGTGATGTGATATGGTCAAGACATGATACTAAATTTTATTGTATGAGATGATCATGTTTTGTAACCGAGTTATCGGCAACTGGCAGGAGCCATATGGTTGTCGCTTTATTGTATGCAATGCAACCACGCTGTAATGCTTTACTTTATCACTACGCGGTAGCGATAGTCGTGGAAGCATAAGATTGGCGAGACAACAACGATGCTACGATGGTGATCAAGGTGTCGAGCCGGTGATG
This sequence comes from Triticum aestivum, assembly GCF_018294505.1. Lineage (NCBI taxonomy): Eukaryota > Viridiplantae > Streptophyta > Magnoliopsida > Poales > Poaceae > Triticum > Triticum aestivum. The sequence continues at coordinate 155,590,547 of NC_057800.1, read as the reverse complement.
ATGGTGATCATGACGGTGCTTCGAAGATGGAGATCACAAGCACAGGATGTTGATGGCCATATCATATCACTTATATTGATTGCATGTGATGTTTATCTTTTATGCATCTTATCTTGCTTTGATTGACGGTAGCATTTTAAGATGATCTCTCGCTAATTATCAAGAAGTGTTCTCCCTGAGTATGCACCGTTGTGAAAGTTCTTCGTGTTGAGACACCACGTGATGATCGGGTGTGATAGGCTCTACATTCAAATACAACGGGTGCAAAACAGTTGCACACGCGGAATAATCAGGTTATACTTGACGAGCCAAGCATATACAGATATGGCCTCGGAACACGGAGACCGAAAGGTCGAGCGTGAATCATATAGTAGATATGATCAACATAGTGATGTTCACCAATGAAGCTACTCCATCTCACGTGATGATCGGACATGGTTTAGTTGATTTGAATCACGTGATCACTTAGAGGATTAGAGGGATGTCTATCTAAGTGGGAGTTCTTTAGTAATATGATTAATTGAACTTAAATTTATCATGAACTTAGTACCTGATAGTATCTTGCTTGTTTATGTTTGATTGTAGATAGATGGCCCGTGCTGTTGTTCCGTTGAATTTTAATGCGTTCCTTGAGAAAGCAAAGTTGAAAGATGATGGTAGCAATTACACGGACTGGGTCCGTAACTTGAGGATTATCCTCATTGCTGCACAGAAGAATTACGTCCTGGAAGCACCGCTGGGTGCCAGGCCTGCTGCTGGAGCAACACCAGATGTTATGAACGTCTGGCAGAGCAAAGCTGATGACTACTCGATAGTTCAGTGTGCCATGCTTTACGGCTTAGAATCGGGACTTCAACGATGTTTTGAACGTCATGGAGCATATGAGATGTTCCAGGAGTTGAAGTTAATATTTCAAGCAAATGCACGGATTGAGAGATATGAAGTCTCCAATAAGTTCTATAGCTGCAAGATGGAGGAGAACAGTTCTATCAGTGAGCATATACTCAAAATGTCTGGGTATAATAATCACTTGATTCGATTGGGAGTTAATCTTCCGATGATTGCGTCATTGACAGAATTCTCCAATCACTGCCACCTAGCTACAAGAGCTTTGTGATGAACTATAATATGCAAGGGATGAATAAGACTATTCCCGAGCTCTTCGCAATGCTAAAAGCTGCGGAGGTAGAAATCAAAAAGGAGCATCAAGTGTTGATGGTCAACAAGACCACTGGTTTCAAGAAAAAGGGCAAAGGGAAGAAGAAGGGGAACTTCAAAAAGAACAGCAAGCAAGTTGCTGCTCAAGAGAAGAAACCCAAATCTGGACCTAAGCCTGAAACTGAGTGCTTCTACTGCAAGCAGACTGGTCACTGGAAGCGGAACTGCCCGAAGTATTTGGCGGATAAGAAGGATGGCAAGGTGAACAAAGGTATATGTGATATACATGTTATTGATGTGTACCTTACTAGAGCTCACAGTAGCACCTGGGTATTTGATACTGGTTCTATTTCTAATATTTGCAACTCGAAACAGGGACTACGGATTAAGCGAACACTGGCGAAGGACGAGGTGACGATGCGCGTTGGAAATGGTTCCAAAGTCGATGTCATCGCGGTCGGCACGCTACCTCTACATCTACCATCGGGATTAGTATTAGACCTAAGTAATTGTTATTTGGTGCCAGCGTTGAGCATGAACATTATATCTGGATCTTGTTTGATGCGAGACGGTTATTCATTTAAATCAGAGAATAATGGTTGTTCTATTTATATGAGTAACATCTTTTATGGTCATGCACCCTTGAATAGTGGTCAATTTTTGATGAATCTCGATAGTAGTGATACACATATTCATAATGTTGAAGCCAAAAGATGCAGAGTTGATAATGATAGTGCAACTTATTTATGGCACTGCTGTTTAGGTCATATCGGTGTAAAACGCATGAATAAACTCCATACTGATGGACTTTTGGAACCACTTGATTATGAATCACTTGGTACTTGCGAACCGTGCCTTATGGGCAAGATGACTAAAACACCGTTCTCCGGTACTATGGAGAGAGCAACAGATTTGTTAGAAATCATACATATAGATGTATGTGGTCCAATGAATGTTGAAGCTCGTGGCGGATATTGTTATTTTCTCACCTTCACAGATGATTTAAGCAGATATGGGTATATCTACTTAATGAAACATAAGTCTGAAACATTTGAAAAGTTCAAAGAATTACAGAGTGAATATGAAAATCATCGTAACAAGAAAATAAAGTTTCTACGATCTGATCGTGGAGGAGAATATTTGAGTTACGAGTTTGGTCTACATTTGAAACAATGCGGAATAGTTTCGCAACTCACGCCACCTGGAACACCACAGCGTAATGGTGTGTCCGAACGTCATAATCGTACTTTACTTGATATGGTGCGATCTATGATGTCTCTTACAGATTTACCGCTATCGTTTTGGGGTTATGCTCTAGAGACAGCCGCATTCATGTTAAATAGGGCACCATCAAAATCCGTTGAGACAACGCCTTATAAACTGTGGTTTGGCAAGAAACCAAAGTTGTCGTTTCTAAAAGTTTGGGGCTGTGATGCTTATGTGAAGAAACTTCAACCTGATAAGCTCGAACCCAAATCGGAGAAATGTGTCTTCATAGGATACCCAAAAGAGACTGTTGGGTACACCTTCTATCACAGATCTGAAGGCAAGACATTTGTCGCTAAGAATGGATCCTTTCTGGAGGAGGAGTTTCTCTCGAAAGAAGTGAGTGGGAGGAAAGTAGAACTTGATGAGGTAACTGTACCTGCTCCCTTATTGGAAAGTAGTACATCGCAGAAACAGGTTTCTGTGACACCTACACCAATTAGTGAGGAAGCTAATGATAATGATCATGAAACTTCAGAACAAGTTACTACTGAACCTCGTAGATCAACCAGAGTAAGATCCGCACCAGAGTGGTACGGTAATCCTGTTCTGGAAGTCATGCTACTAGATCATGATGAACCTACGAACTATGAAGAAGCGATGGTGAGCCCAGATTCCGCAAAATGGCTCGAAGCCATGAAATCTGAGATGGGATCCATGTATGAAAACAAAGTATGGACTTTGGTTGACTTGCCCAATGATCGGCAAGCAATTGAGAATAAATGGATCGTCAAGAAGAAGACTGACACTGACAGTAATGTTACTGTCTACAAAGCTTGACTTGTCGCAAAAGGTTTTCGACAAGTTCAAGGGATTGACTATGATGAGACCTTCTCACCCGTAGCGATGCTTAAGTATGTCCGAATCATGTTAGCAATTGCCGCATTTTATGATTATGAAATTTGGCAGATGGATGTCAAAACTGCATTCCTGAAAGGATTTCTGGAAGAAGAGTTGTATATGATGCAGCCGGAAGGTTTTGTCGATCCAAAGGGAGATAACAAAGTGTGCAAGCTCCAGCGATCCATTTATGGACTGGTGCAAGCCTCTCGGAGTTGGAATAAACGCTTTGATAGTGTGATCAAAGCATTTGGTTTTGTATAGACTTTTGGAGAAGCCTGTATTTACAAGAAAGTGAGTGGGAGCTCTGTAGCATTTCTGATATTATATGTAGATGACATATTACTAATCGGAAATGATATAGAATTTCTGGATAGCATAAAGGGATACTTGAATAAGAGTTTTTCAATGAAAGACCTCGGTGAAGCTGCTTACATATTAGGCATTAAGATCTATAGAGATAGATCAAGACGCTTAATTGGACTTTCACAAAGCACATACCTTGACAAAGTTTTGAAAAAGTTCAAAATGGATCAAGCAAAGAAAGGATTCTTGCCTGTGTTACAAGCTGTGAAATTGAGTAAGACTCAATGCCCGACCAATGCAGAAGATACAGAGAAAATGAAAGATGTTCCCTATGCTTCAGCCATAGGCTCTATCATGTATGCAATGCTGTGTACCAGACCTAATGTGTGTCTTGCTATAAGTCTAGCAGGGAGGTACCTAAGTAATCGAGGAGTGGATCACTGGACAACGGTCAAGAACATCCTGAAATACCTGAAAAGGACTAAGGATATGTTTCTCATATATGGAGGTGAAAAAGAGCTCATCATAAATGGTTACATTGATGCAAGCTTTGACACTGATCCGGATGATTCTAAATCGCAAACCGGATACGTATTTACATTAAAGTGGAGCTGTCAGTTGGTGCAGTTCTAAACAAAGCGTTGTGGCGGGATCTACATGTGAAGTGGAGTACATAGCTGCTTCGAAAGCAGCAAACGAAGGAGTCTGGATGAAGGAGTTCATATCCGATCTAGGTGTCATACCTAGTGCATCGGGTCCAATGAAAATCTTTTGTGACAATACTGGTGCAATTGCCTTGGCAAAGGAATCCAGATTTCATAAGAGAACCAAGCACATCAAGAGACGCTTCAATTCCATCCAAGATCTAGTCCAGGTGGGAGACATAGAGATTTGCAAGATACATACAGATCTGAATGTTGCAGACCCATTGACTAAGCCTCTTCCATGAGCAAAACATGATCAGCACCAAAGCTCCATGGGTGTTAGAATCATTACTGTGTAATCTAGATTATTGACTCTAGTGCAAGTGGGAGACTGAAGGAAATATGCCCTAGAGGCAATAATAAAGTTATTATTTATTTTCTTATTTCATGATAAATGTTTATTATTCATGCTAGAATTGTATTAACCGGAAACATAATACATGTGTGAATACATAGACAAACAGAGTGTCACTAGTATGCCTCTACTTGACTAGCTCGTTAATCAAAGATGGTTATGTTTCGTAACCATAGACAAAGAGTTGTTATTTGATTAACGGGATCACATCATTAGGAGAATGATGTGATTAACTTGACCCATTCCGTTAGCTTAGCACTCGATCGTTTAGTATGTTGTTATTGCTTCCTTCATGACTTATACATGTTCCTATGACTATGAGATTATGCAACTCCCGTTTACCAGAGGAACACTTTGTGTGCTACCAAACGTCACAACGTAACTGGGTGATTATAAAGGAGCTCTACATGTGTCTCCAAAGGTACATGTTGGGTTGGCGTATTTCGAGATTAGGATTTGTCACTCCGATTGTCGGAGAGGTATCTCTGGGCCCTCTCGGTAATGCACATCACCTAAGCCTTGCAAGCAATGCAACTAAATGAGTTAGTTGCGAGATGATGTATTACAGAACGAGTAAAGAGACTTGCCGGTAATGAGATTGAACTAGGTATTGATATACCGATGATCGAATCTCGGGCAAGTAACATACCGATGACAAAGGGAACAACGTATGTTGTTATGTGGTCTGACTGATAAAGATCTTCGTAGAATATGTGGGAGTCAATATGAGCATCCAGGTTCCGCTATTGGTTATTGACCGGAGACATGTCTCGGTCATGTCTACATTGTTCTCGAACCCGTAGGGTCCGCATGCTTAAGGTTTCGATGACAATTATATTATGAGTTTATGAGTTTTGATGTACTGAAGTTGGTTCGGAGTCCCGGATATGATCGTAGACATAATGAGGAGTCTCGAAATGGTCAAGACATAAAGATTGATATATTGGACGGCTATATTCGGACACCGGCAGTGTTCCGGGGAAGTTTCGGATAAAACCGGTGTACCGGGGGGTTACCGGAACCCCCCGGGGGGTTAATGGGCCTCATGGGCGTAAAGTGGAGAAGAGAAGGGGCTGCCTGGGCAGGCTGCACGCCCCCTCTCCCCCTAGTCCGAATTGGACAAGGAGGGAGGGGCGGCGCCCCCCTTTCCTTCCTCTCCTCTCTTCCTTCCTTCCCCCTCTCCTACTTGGACAAGGAAAGGGAGGGGAGTCCTACTCCCGGTAGGAGTAGGACTCCTCCTGCGCGCCTCCTACTAGGGCCGGCCGCACCCCCCCTTGGCTCCTTTATATACGGAGGCAGGGGGCACCCCTAGACACACAAGTTGATCCACGTGATCGTTTTCTTAGCCGTGTGCGGTGCCCCCTTCCACCATAATCCTCGATAATATTGTAGTGGTGCTTAGGCGAAGCCCTACGACAGTTGAACATCAAGATCGTCACCACGCCGTCGTGCTGACGGAACTCTTCCCCGACACTTTGCTGGATCGGAGTCCGGGGATCATCATTGAGCTGAACGTGTGCTGAAACTCGGAGGTGCCGTAGTTTGGGTGCTTGGATCGGTCGGATTGTGAAGACGTACGACTACATCAACCGCGTTAATATAACGCTTCCGCTGTCGGTCTACAAGGGTACGTAGATCACACTCTCCCCTCGTTGCTATGCATCACCATGATCTTGCGTGTGCGTAGGATTTTTTTTGAAATTACTACGTTCCCCAACACTCCTCAAACTATGGTCATCACCGGGAGTGGTCCCGATTATTGTCACTTCGGGGTTGCCGGATCATAACAGATAGTAGGTGACTATAGACTTGCAAGATAGGATCAAGAACACACATATATTCATGAAAACATAATAGGTTCAGATCTGAAATCATGGCACTCGGGCCCTAGTGACAAGCATTAAGCATAGCAAAGTCATAGCAACATCAATCTCAGAACATAGTGGATACTAGGGATCAAACCCTAACAAAACTAACTCGATTACATGATAGATCTCATCCAACCCATCACCGTCCAGCAAGCCTACGATGGAATTACTCACGCACGGCGGTGAGCATCATGAAATTGGTGATGGAGGATGGTTGATGATGACGACGGCAATGAATCCCCCTCTCCGGAGCCCCAAACGGACTCCAGATCAGCCCTCCCGAGAGGTTTTAGGGCTTGGCGGCGGCTCTGTATCGTAAAACGCGGTGAATTCTTCTCTTTGGTTTTTTTCTCCCCGAAAGCAAATATATAGAGTTGGAGTTGAGGTTGGAGGAGCTCCAGGGGGCCCACGAGGTAGGGGGGCACGCCCTAGGGGGGAGGGCGCGCCCCCACCCTCGTGGATAGGGTGTGGGCCCCCTGGTCTTCATCTTTTGCAAGGATTTTTTATTATTTCCAAATAGACGTTCCGTGAAGTTTCAGGTCATTCCGAGAACTTTTGTTTCTGCACATAAATAACACCATGGAAAGTCTGCTGAAAACAGCGTCAGTCCGGGTTAGTTCCATTCAAATCATGCAAGTTAGAGTCCAAAACAAGGGCAAAAGTGTTTGCAAAAGTAGATACGACGGAGACGTATCAACGACCGCTTGACCACGTTAATACGGGGCAATGCATTAACAAGCCGCCGCACTAAGCCAAAATTGCTGCTCGAAACTGGTTCGGTCGGCCACATCCAGACTATGACGTCCCTCATGGCCGATCCAGACATCCTATGCAGCTCGGCCCACTGCGCCATCTGGTCATTCAGCAGCGCTGGGCGCTCTAGCACCTCAAACTGTGACCAGAATAGCTCCTCCATCGCGTGTTCCTCCTAAGCCCGGAAGAACTGCACGACGTCGACGGCACTCTTCGGAAGATCCGCAAATACATCTGGAGCATTCCACTGTCGTGTGAGTAAAATATACTTCTGATTGCCGAATATACTCTGTACAAGAAAAGGCTTACCATACGCTCTCTGCTAGACTTGTTTGACCTTCTCGCGAGCCGCTCGGGATTCGGCCCGTGCTTCCTCGGCCTCTTTAAGGGCCTGGGCAGGATCAGTCACCTGGGCTTCGCTCCTCTCCTCTAAGGACTTGCACTAGTTGACGGCATCCTTGAGCGCCTGCTCCAATTCGTTCACCCGCTCCTCGTATCGGCAGCGGACAACCTGCTCGGACTTCAAGTCCTCGGCCGCTTTATCAGCGACCGCCTTGTTCACCCTTGCCTGCTCCTTGGCCTGGGTAAGTTCACCCTGAAGGGCCTCAACCGCAGCCGTGCTGCCTGCAATCATACACATAGCAGCGCATGAGCTTTGACTCAAAATCTACATATTAATACAGACATGAACAAAGTGTTCTAAAACATACCTTGCGCCTCATCCAATCTCTTGTTGATGCGGACTAGATCCTCATCGGCCAGCCCCAACTTACGTTTAAGTTCAGACACTTCGGCGGCCTGAGTGGTCACCGCTAACAGTGAAGCCTACATTTCAACATATAAAAGTATATTATCTCCTGCGAAAATTATTGATCCTCTGTCCCCCCATTTTTTAACAAAAGGGACGATCAGAGTCTTAGGGGCTACTATCTATACACAGGCATCTTTTCATATGAAAAGCGGTCAGGAATATTACATTGCATACCTCAAAGCATGTTAGCAGGCTAGTGAACGCCTCGTTCAGCCCGTTCTTGGCAGATTGAACCTTTTCAACCACCACACCCATTAGGGTGCGGTGCTCCTCCACGATTGAAGCACGTTGTAGTGCCTCCATCAGTGTGTTCGGCACCTCCATATTAGTGGAGGTTGCCGCAGGAGTTGACACCCCCTCCCTTAAAGGTTGCTTAGTATAGCGGTAGCATTATAAGATGATCCCTCACTAAATTTCAAGGTATAAGTGTTCTCCTTGAGTATCCACCGTTGCTGCAGTTCGTCGTGCCGAGACACCACGTGATGATCGGGTGTGATAAGCTCTACATTCACATACAACGGGTGCAAGCCAGTTTTGCACGTGCAGAATACTCGGGTTAAACTTGACGAGCCTAGCATATGCAGATATGGCCTCGGAACACTGAGACCGAAAGGTCGAACATGAATCATATAGTAGATATGATCAACATAGAGATGTTCACCATTGAAAACTACTCCATCTCACGTGATGATCGGACACGGTTTAGTTGATATGGATCACGTGATCATTTAGATGACTAGAGGGATATCTATCTAAGTGGGAGTTCTTTAGTAATATGATTAATTGAACTTAAATTTATCATGAACTTAGTCTTGATAGTATTTGCATATCTATGTTGTAGATCAATAGCTCATGTATAGCTTCCCTGTTTTTATTTATGATATGTTCCTAGTGAAAACTAAGTTGAAAGATGATAGTAGCAATGATGCGGACTAGGTCTGTGATTTGAGGATTATCCTCATTGCTGCACAGAAGAATTATGTCCTGGATGCACCACTAGGTGACAAAACTATTACAAGAGCAGATGCAAACGTTATGAATGTTTGATAAGCTCGGTATGATGACTACTTGATAGTTTAGTGCACCATGATTTACGGCTTAGAACCGGGACTTCAAAAATGTTTTGAACGACATGGAACATATGAGATGTTCCAAGAGTTGAGATTGGTATTTCAGACTCATGCCCGTGTTAAGAGGTATGAGACCTCTGATAAAGTACTTTGCCTACAAGATGGAGGAGAATAGCTCAGCTAGTGAGCATATGCTCAGAATGTCTGGGTACTACAATCACTTGAATCAAGTGGGAGTTAATCTTCTAGATAAGATAGTGATTGACCGAATTCTCTAGTCACTATCACGAAGCTACTAGAACTTTGTGATGAACTATAATTTGCAAGGGATGACGAAAATGATTCCCGAGCTCTTCGCGATGCTAAAATCGACGAAGGTAGAAATCAAGAAAGAGCATCAAGTGTTGATGATTAACAAGACCACTAGTTTCAAGAAAAAGGGCAAGGGAAAGAAAGGGAACTTCAAGAAGAATGGCAAGCAAGTTGCCACTCCCATGAAGAAGCCCAAAGCTAGACCCAAGCCTGAAACTGAGTGCTTCTACTGCAAAGGAAATGGTCACTGGAAGTGGAACTGCCCTAGATACTTGGCGGATAAGAAGGATGGCAAAGTGAACAAAGGTATATTTGATATACATGTTATTGATGTGTACTTTACTAGTGTTTATAGCAACCCCTCGGTATTTGATACTGGTTCAGTTGCTAAAGAGTAGTAACTCGAAATAGGAGTTGCAAAATAAACAGAGACTAGTTAAGGACGAGGTGACGATGTGTGTTGGAAGTAATTCCAAGGTTGATACGATCACCATCGCACACTCCCTCTACCTCCGGGATTAGAATTGAACCTAAATAAATGTTATTTGGTGTTTGCGTTGAGCATTAATATGATTAGATCATGTTTATTGCAATACGATTATTCATTTAAGTCAGAGAATAATTGTTGTTCTATTTATATGAATAAAACCTTCTATGGTCATACACCCAATGTGAATGGTTTGTTAAATCTCGATCGTAGTGATACACATATTCATAATATTTATGCCAAAAGATGCAAAGTTGATAATGATAGTGCAACATATTTGTGGCACTACCGTTTAGGTCATATTGGTGTAAAGCGCATGAAGAAACTCCATGCGGATGGACTTTTGAAATCAGTTGATTATGAATCATTTGATGCTTGCGAACCATGCCTTATGGGCAAGATGACTAAAACTCCGTTCTCCGAAACAATGGAGCAAGCCACTGACTTATTGGAAATAATACATACCGATGCATGCGGTCCGATGAGTGTTGAGGCTCACGGCGGGTATCGCTATTTTCTAACCTTCACAGATGATTTGAGCGTATATGGGCATATCTACTTAATGAAACACAAGTCTGAAACATTTGAAAAGTTCAAAGAATTTCAGAGTGAAGTGGAGAATCATCATAACAAGAAAAATAAAGTTTCTATGATGTGACCGCGGAGGCAAATATTTGAGTTACGAGTTTGGCTTTCATTTAAAACAATGTGGAATACTTTCACAACTCACGCCACCTGGAACACCACAGCATAATGGCGTGTCCGAACATCGTAACCATACTTTATTAGGTATGGTGCAATCTATGATGCCTCTTACCGATTTACCACTATTGTTTTGGGGTTATGCATTCGAGACAATTGCATTCACTTTAAATAGGGCACCATCTAAATCCATGGAGAAGACACCGTATGAACTGTCATTTGGCAAGAAACCTAAACTGTCGTTTCTTAAAGTTTGGGGTTGCGATGCTTATGTGAAAAAGGCTTCAACCTGGTAAGCTCGAACCTAAATCGGAGAAATGCGTCTTCATAGGATACCCAAAGGAAACTGTTGGGTACACCTTCTATGACAGATCCGAAGGCAAGATATTTATTGCTAAGAATGGATCCTTTTTAGAGAAGGAGATTCTCTCGAAAGAAGTGAGTGGGAGAAAAGTAGAACTTGATGATGTATTTGTACCTTCTCTCGAATTGGAAAATAGTTCATCACAGAAATCAGTTACAGTGATGCCTACACCAATTAATGAGGAAGTTAATGATGATGATAATGAAACTTCATATCAAGTTACTACCAAACCTCGTAGGTCAACCAGAGTATGTTCCACGCCAGAGTGGTATGGTAATCCTGTTCTGGAAGTAATGTTACTAGACCATGATGAACCTACGAACTATGAAGAAGCGATGATGAGCCCAGATTCCGCGAAATGGCTTGAGGCCATGAAATCTGAGATGGGATCCATGTATGAGAACAAAGTGTGGACTTTGGTTGACTTGCACGATGATCAGCGAGCCATTGAGAATAAATGGATCTTCAAGAAGAAGACGGACGCTCATAGTAGTGTTACTATCTACAAAACTCGAATTTTCGCAAAAGGTTTTCGATAAGTTCAAGGTGTTGACTATGATGAGATTTGCTCACTCGTATCGATGCTTAAAGTCTGTCTAAATCATGTTAGCAATTGCCACATTTTATGAAATCTGGCAGATGGATGTCAAAACTGCATTCCTTAATGGATTTCGTAAAGAAGAGTTGTATATGATACAACCAGAAGGTTTTGTCAATCCTAAAGGTGCTGACAAAGTTTGCAAGCTCCAGCGATCCGTCTATGGACTGGTGCAAGCATCTTGGAGTTGGAGTACATGCTTTGATGAGGTGATCAAAGCATATTCTATTATACAGACTTGCGGTGAAGCCTGTATTTACAAGAAAGTGAGTGGGAGCACTACAACCTTTCTGATAAGTATATGTGAATGACATATTGTTGATTGGAAATGATGTAGAATTATATGGAAAGCATAAAGGAGTGTTTGAAAGGAGTTTTTCAAAGAAAGACCTCGGTAAAGCTATTTACAGATTGAGCATCAAGATCTATAAAGATAGATCAAGACACTTGATAAGACTTTCGACGAGTACATACCTTGATGAGATTTTGAAAGAGTTCAAAATAGGATCAGTCAAAGAAGGAGTTCTTGCCTGAGTTGTAAGGTATGAAGTTGAGTAAGAATCAAAACCCGACCACTGCAGAAGATAGAGAGAGAATGAAAGTCATTCCCTATGCCTCAGCCATAGGTTCTATAAAGTATACTGTCGGTGTCAAAACCGGCGGATCTCGGGTAGGGGGTCGCGAACCGTGCGTCTAGGCGGATGGTAACAGGAGACAAGGGACACGATGTTTTTACCCAGGTTCGGGCCCTCTCGATGGAGGTAAAACCCTACTCCTGCTTGATTAATATTGATGATATGGGTAGTACAAGAGTTGATCTACCACGAGATCAGAGAGGCTAAACCCTAGAAGCTAGCCTATGGTATGATTGTTGTTGTTATGTCCTACAGACTAAACCCTCTGGTTTATATAGACACCGGAGGGGGCTAGGGTTAGATAAAGTCGGTTACAAGGAAGCAGATCTACATATCCGTATTGCCAAGCTTGCCTTCCAAGCCAAGGAGAGTCCCATCCGGACACAGGACGAAGTCTTCAACCTTGTATCTTCATAGTCCAATAGTCCGGCCAAAGGATATAGTCCGGCTGTCCGGATACCCCCTAATCCAGGACTCCCTCAGTAGACCCTGAACCAGGCTTCAATGACGATGAGTCCGGCGCGCAGATTGTCTTCGGCATTGCAAGGCGGGTTCCTCCTCCGTATACCTCATAGAAGATTTTGAACACGAGGATCGTGTCCGGCTCTGCAAAACAAGTTCCACATACCACCGTAGAGAGAGTAATATTTTCACAAATCTAATCTGCTGGCGTATTCCGTAGCGTGACATCACACCACAACCAAGCCTTTATTCGAATCGTTTTTTACTGCCAACCTTAGCGCGTTTCGTGAGACGGTTTCCTTGGCACGTCTTGTTGAAGCAGAGATCGTGTCCCCTTATGGTGGGATTCTCATCAATACGGACATGGGTAACCCAACCGCGCCATTGATTACGGTGCTTGGGAGATAAGCGAGTTTTACCGGGCTGGTGGGGACGCATAGTTTCGTCCGCCCATATAAGGGGATAATGATTCACCTTTTCCATCCACGCCTTCTTCCTCCTTTGCTCATCCATTTTCGCACACCCGAGCTCCAGTGCCCAAGTCCGCATTTTCTTCCTCAACCTTCTCCAACCATGTCCGGAGCGGGAGGCAGGTGGATGGTCTCCTCCATCACGGAGGGACACATCAAGAAGCTAAGGGGAGCCGGATACCTGCCCGACGATATCGCGCACCGGCTCCCAGATGCGGGGCAGCTCATCCCCACCCCCAGGCCCCACGAGAGGGTAGTGTTCCTTACCCATTTCCTTCGCGGACTGGGATTCCCTCTATCGGTGTCAAAACCGGCGGATCTCGTGTACGGGGTCCCGAACTGTGCGTCTAGGCGGATGGTAACAGGAGACAAGGGACACGATGTTTTTACCTAGGTTTGGGCCCTCTCGATGGAGGTAAAATCCCACTCCTGCTTGATTAATATTGATGATATGGGTAGTACAAGAGTTGATCTACCAAGAGATTGGAGAGGCTAAACCCTAGAAGCTAGCCTATGGTATGATTGTTGTTGTTGTGTCCTATGGACTAAACCCTCCGGTTTATATAGACACCGGAGGGGGCTAGGGTTACACAGAGTCGGTTACAAGGAAGGAGATCTACACATCCGTATTGCCAAGCTTGCCTTCCATGCCAAGGAGAGTCCCATCCGGACACGGGACGAAGTCTTTAATATTGTATCTTCATATTCCAACAGTCCGGCCAAAGGATATAGTCCGGCTGTCCAGATACCCCCTAATCCAGGACTCCCTCAGTAGCCCCTGAACCAGGCTTCAATGACGATGAGTCCGGCACGCAGATTGTCTTCGGCATTGCAAGGCGGGTTCCTCCTCCGTATACCGCATAGAAGATTTTGAACACGAGGATCGTGTCCGGCTCTGCAAAACAAGTTCCACATACTACCGTAGAGAGAGTAATATTTTCACAAATCTAATCTGCTGACGTATTCCGTAGCGTGACATCACACCACAGCCAAGCCTTTATTCGAATCGTTTTTTACTGTCCCACCTCAGCGTGTTTTACGAGGCGGTTTCCTTGGCACGTCTTGTCGACGCAGAGATCGTGTCCCCTTTATTTACGGGATTCTCATCAACTCAGACGTGGGTAACCCAGTCGTGCCCGTTGGTATGTCCCCTCGATTGAAGGTAAGTCCCAAACGGCCACAAGGAGGGCTCTCAGTATTCCACCTCTTTATAAAGAGACCAAGGCCTTACTCTTTTCTTCGATCTTAATCGAATCCGCCTCCCGCCTCGAGTTCCAACACCCGAAGCTTCAGATTCAGGCGCTTTGGACCTTCGATTATGTCCGGATCCAACCTTCAAGGCCGATGGATGCCTTCCTCCGTCACGGAGGAAGACATAATAAAGCTAAGGGAGGCCAGGTACTTGACCGACGAAATCCCGCATAGGCTACCTGCTCAAGGGCAGGTTATTCCCACTCCCAAGCCCGGTGAGAGCGTCGTGTTCGTTTCTCACTTCCTCCGAGGGCTAGGCTTAATGCCAGATCCCTTTGTGAGGGGGCTCATGTTCTATTATGGGCTGGACTTCCACGACTTAGCTCCGGAGTCTATCCTCCACATCTCATCGTTCATAGTTGTGTGCGAAGCTTTCCTCCGTATTACCCCTCACTTCGGATTATGGCTCAAGACCTTCAAAGTGGAGCCGAAGATGGTTGAGGGATGGCAAGTAGAGTGCGGAGGCGCCGTAATAAGCAAGAATGCTGACGCCCCATGGCCCAAGGGCTCTTTCCAAGAGGAGTCCAACTTATGGCAACAAGAGTGGTTTTATATCAGATCTCCCAGGGGTACCAAGTGGGTGGCTCCACCTATTTTTCTCTCAGGCCCCCTGCCACGACTAACGTCATGGGTCAGCAAGGGACTAGACTGGGGGCCAGTAAAGGATGTGCCCATATTGCAGAGCCGCATTCGAGACCTCTTAGAGAGAGATGTCAGTCTGGTCGTGGTGACACAGGTCATGTTAATTCACCGAGTTCTGCCCTGCAAATGTCGCCCCCTCCGCTTGTGGGAGTTCAATCCAGAGGGACCGTGAGCTCTTCAGCATTTCCTCGGTATGACGCCCGCGGAGATGCACCAATTGTTTTTCGGACCACAAACAATGCGTCCGGACTCTACTGAGGATGCAGGTCTAAGCTGCAATCGTCCGGATACCCAAGTAAGTAGCCCTGTGTCCGAACACACCATTCATTTATTTATCGCAGCATCGCTTCTCTGAAAAAGAACCGCTCTTGAACCAGGAGTGGATAGAGAAGGCAAAGATGATCAGGTGTCCGGCCCCCCTCCCTGAGACCTCGCCGGATCCTGTGTTAACCATGATGCTAGAGATCGCGCCTTCGGGAGAAGATGAAGGGGGTAACAAGGAAGCTACTGCCTCTGCGAAGGAGGTTGACCGGAAGGGAGGAATCAAAAATTCCTCTCCTCAGGGGAAGAAGAGGACCGCCTCTGAAGACCCGGAGACAATGGTCTCAAAGCGGGGGAAGAAATCTTCGCTAGAGGGTCCTGTACCGGGGGATACCCCGGCCGTACTATGCCCTCAAGGGGGTCAGCCCTCCACCGAGCTGTAAGTAAAAGGGTGTTTTAATAATGAGAGAGACCCTTGTTTTACTTCTGAGGAAAATAACCGAAGCATTTATCTTGCAGTTCGGATCTTAGCCCTTCTCAGCAGAGCTCGTCTTCGGGGGATCTTCTTCCAGAGATGATGGAGAGCGGAACGCCTCCCCCTACCGTACCGCCTCATGAGGCAGGCGACCCAAAGGTGTCATCGTGGAGGGTTTCTCCTGATCCGGCAAGGCCAGAAGGTAGTCATATGGCCACCCGAAGCCCTCAATATCCGGCTGCTGGAAGAAGCAGCCGAACGAGTCCGACACCGTCTGGTGCGCGGCCGGAAGTGCTGAGGGATCTGCTAGGTCGAGCGTCTATCTCAGAAGAGCACCGTACGTTGATGAGTACGGTAATTGAAAGAATTTTGTCTGCGGAGAGTGGGTTGCACGAAGCTGTCATGAGTCTACTGACAGGTTTTGAGGTACGTGAAATGATGTACCTTTTTGACAATGCCGCATACTTTAAGGTGCGCCCTGTGTAGATAGTAGCCCCTGAGACTCTGGGTGCTATCGTAGACGACGACGTGCAAAGGATCATATTCCCAGGTTTGATTCTGCCGCCTTAATATGCAGGTGGCGAAGTGTCTGGTGGCCAGCCGGACTGACGAATTTGCCGAGCTGAAGCAGCAACTTACGTGGCAGATGCCGACATCGTACTTGTCAACAAGCGGCTTGATGAGACGCAAGGTATGTAATTTCTCCAGCGACACATGATAAGAGGAGCATGATGCCAGTATGTATAACATATGTTTTAAATGCAGATGGAGCTCGAGCCGTGGAGAACCTTCGGGCGGAACTTGCCCGAGCCAAAGAACAAGCAAAGAGAAGTGATGCGGCTGCCCTAAAGGCAATCGAGGAGGTGAAAGCTGAACAGGCTGCTCACTGCTGAAGCAAGGAGAAAATGACCGAGATGGCTGTGGAGTTGAAGAGTGCTACTAACCGTTACAAGCTTCTTGAAAAGGAAGATCAAGCGAAGAGGTCGGACCTAGAGAAGGCCACGATGGCGGCTAAGGATACTCGCTCTGCAATGAGAGCATTGAAGGAGGAGCCGCGTCAGGCAGGAGATATCACGACTGGGAAGCCCTTTATGCTGCGGATGAAGTTCGGCGATCCTAAATATGCTCCTATGGACCGGATGTGGAGTTCTGCGGACGCATATATGGACTTAGCGGCAAGTGCTGCTGATGCGGCCGAACACTTTCGAGATCAAAAGGATCGCGAAGTGGAAAATCTGTTCTGGTCGCAGTTTAATGATCCAGAGCATCCGCTTCCATTGACTGATCGGCTGGCCGAATGGGCCGAGCCGAATAGACTGTCCAGACTTGCCATGAGGTATGTCGTGGATCATCTGTGGCCGGAAAGGCCAAAGCCGAACAGTTATTTTAGCTTGGTGCAATGCTGCATATCAACGCGATGAAGAGGTCAGCGTGCGTGAGGGTGCGCGGATGGCCCTTGCCCGTGTCAAGACATACTGGGCAGAGATGGAGGCCACCGCCATTGCAGCCCAAGATTCGGACAAAAGCCGAGTACCTGCCGAGCACTACTTTTAAGAAGTTCTGGAGGGCGCTCGTTCGATAGAGGCGCAGTGCTCGAAGAATACTATGTTCTAATGACATGTATTCCCATTGAAAACAATGTTTTGCTAAAATGTAAAGGCTATTTTATACTTGTGCCTTCAAGAATTATAATACCTCCTATGCAGCCGTTTATGTATATATGTATATAACCTGAAAGATGGCAGTCGTCGGCTTCAGCCCGCATGCATATAATGTGGGGGTGTTCGTAGAAGACGCACGTTCACACTTGATCCAACGTCTTGGTCCAAGGAGGTGATAGTGCAGTGAACTAGGTAATCGGACTATAATGCTTTATCACTTTCACTTAGCCATAGGAGTTTGACAGTGGGGCTACTATATAGCCCCTGGTGGCTCCGCGCTCACCTAGATTCGGGGCGCGTGTGTGCCTGGCCGGGAAATGGCCCTTTGTTAAGGCGGAGGAATCCTGAAGATTCCGCTAGGTCATCGAGTGGTTGACCAGTCTCATGCTATATCATGACAGTCAATTTTTGGCTTTCTCTACTGAGGTGCTCGCCTGGCTGAACCGGGGCACAATCGCAGTAGTTCTCCTGGTGCCGCCTTAGCCGATAGAGCGGAACGTCAGGCAGCAAAACACAGGAGCCGGGCAAACCCAACATTTGACCAAAGACATGATTCGGAGCTGATGCATATAAGGTCAAACTCGCGACGCCGAACACTCCCTAAGGTATTTGGTCTTTTTGATATAAAACGGGTTGAACGACGCCCTTTGCAATAAGCCCCTGGTGTCCAGGTACATGCAATACTCTGACGTGGCCACATGCCAAGACGCCAGCCTCCCTCGCGGTTATTCTGAGAATCCGGGGGATGTGTATCAACAAGAGACAGTAAAAAAGGTTTACGCATGGTCTTAACCTAAAAAGAATCCTTGAAACGGGTCCCTGCTACACGTCTGCGCCTGTGTCTCCGTTGTGCCATATCCTGGACGGGTGTAGCACGATGTTCATCTGTAAAAGAGAAGAACTTAGTTGAAAAAGTAGTCGTGCAAAATGTGTGTTATACTAAATAAACAAAGTATGATTCAAAGTGGGAAAAATTGAGTCTTATTGCCGCTTGTTTACATGCGCGGAGCCCCTTGTATATGGGTGTATAACCATCAAACCTTTATCAATTATATAGTTATGCCAGACTCGTCTAGCCGTGTCCGTGGTCTTAACGACCTGTTAGGCGCTCTGGTTGGTGAGGCAGTTTAGTGTGTGGCTGTTAAGGCAGCCGCACAGTCTTCAGCGCGCAAGGAGCGCTCAATGTTTCCCTTTAATGAAATGATGCCTTGTGGACCGGGCATCTTAAGCACGAGAGACGCTTAGTGCGGTATTGTGTTAAAGCGAGCGAAATCTTCGCGTCCCAGTAGTGCTTGATAACCACTTTTAAACGGAGCGATGTGGAAGGTTAGCTTTTCGCTACGGAAGTTATCGGGAGAGCCGAATATAACTTCTAGTAGGAGGGAGCCCGTGCAAGGAGCCCCTCGGCCTGGTGTTACTCCTTTAAAGGAAATATTGCTATGGCTAATTTTTGTTGGGTCTATCCCCATTTTGCGGACCGTGTCCTGATATATCAGGTTTAAACTACTGCCGCCATCCATCAGGACTCGTGTGAAGTGGTATCCGTCAATTATCGGGTCTAACACCAGGGCAGCCCATCCTGCATGCCGGATACTTGCGGAGTAATTCCGATTGTCGAAGGTGATCGGTTTGGATGACCAGTGGCGGAACTCCGTTGTGATAGGCCCTAGGGAACATATCTATATGGGCGCCACTTTGCTTCTCCCCTTTGTCACGTGTAACACGTTTACTATTTTTACTTCTGATGGGAATTTCTTCTGTTCCCCAGTGCTTTGTTTGCGGGGTTCATCATCGTCTTCACTTGGTGTATCCAGCCCCTTGTGTTCGGCGTTGAGTTTGCCGGATTGCTTGAAGACCCAACATTCTCTATGGGTATGATTTGCAGGATTATCAGGGGTGCTGTGGATTTGACATATCTTGTCCAGAATTTTGTTTAGGCTGGACAGTTCGTCTCTGTTGTCTTTCAGAGGCAGCTTTTGCTGACCCCACCGAGAGCTTTTGAATCTGGCGTTGACTGCCGTGCTCTTCGGGCTGTTTTCCTTATTCCGGCACTGGTCTTTGCTGCGTCGTGGCTTCCCATTCCCGTCCCTGACTTCGGATGTACTTGGGTCGCTGGTGCTGCATCTTGCCAACCAGCTGTCCTCGCCCGCGCAAAAGCGGGTCATGAGGCTTGTTAATGCGGCCATTGTTCTTGGCTTTTCTTGGCCGAGGTGTCTGGCGAGCCATTCGTCTCGAACGCTGTGTTTAAAAGCTGCTAAGGCTTCGGCGTCCGGACAGTCGACTATTTGGTTCTTTTTAGTAAGAAACCCGTTCCAAAGCTTTCAGACTGACTCTCCGGGGTGTTGAGTTATATGATTTAAATCGTCTGCATCCGGTGGTCGGACATAGGTCCCTTGAAAATTTGCCCGAAAGGCATCCTCGAGCTCTTCCCAACTTCCAATAGTGTTTTCAGGGAGGCTTTTGAGCCAATGCCTGGTTGGCCCTTTGAGCTTGAGGGGTAGGTACTTGATGGCGTGGAGATCATCTCCTCGAGCCATGTGGATATGGAGGATGTAGTCCTCAATCCAGACCCCAGGGTCTGTCGTTCCGTCGTATGCCTCTGTTTACGGGTTTGAATTGTGATAGCCTGGCTTATTAGGGATGGTAGACTACTCATATCAATAAGGAATTCCTTCTTTTCCGGGAGCCTATTCGGACAGAACTCCAAAGTTAAGCATGCTCAGCTTGGAGTAGTGTCAGGATGGGTGACCGACCGGGAAGTTGCTCCCGGGTGCGCATGAGTGAGGACAAAGTGCGCAGAAAAGACTAGCATTGATCTGTGGGACCAGTCTAGATCCTGCTTGGAGTAACCACCACCGGCGGGTGTGTCCGAGGCGTTACTTGTAACGCCCTCGATGCGGCTATATCTCCCACGTGTCGAAGCACGACTTAGAGGCATAACCGCATTGAAAGCAATGTCGCAAGTGAGGTAATCTTCGCAAACAACCCATGTAATACAATAAGGGAAAAGAAATACATAGTTGGCTTACAATCGCCACTTCACACAATTACATGAATAAAGCATTACATCATCCAAATCCGCTCAAGGTCCGACTACGGAACCCAAAATAAAAGAAGAACCCCAAATGCGACACGGTCCCCGATCGACCCCAACTGGGCTCCACTACTGATCAACTAGAACGAAACAACACAAAGGACAAGGTTTTCATCGAGCTCCTCCTGAGCTTGGTTGCGTCATCTGCACAGAATCATCGGCACCTGAAAGCTGGTTTTGGAAGTATCTGTGAGCCACAGGGACTCAGCAATCTCGCACCCTCATGATCAAGACTATTTAAGCTTATGGGTAAGGTAAAGGTATGAGGTGGAGCTGCAGCAAGCGACTAGCATATTTGGTGGCTAACATACGCAAATGAGAGCGAGAAGAGAAGGCAAAGCACGGTCGATAAAAGTATGATCAAGAAGTTATCCTAAAACAACCTACGTCAAGCATAACTCCAACACCGTGTTCACTTCCCGGACTCCGCCGGAAAGAGACCATCACGGTTACACACGCGGTTGATATATTTTAAATTAAGGTCAACTTCAGGTTTTCTACAACCGGACGTTAACAAATTCCCATCTGCCCATAACCGCGGGCACGGATTTCAAAAGTTCAAATCCCTGCAGGGGTGTCCCAACTTAGCCCATGACAAGCTCTCACGGTCAACGAAGGAATAGACCTCCTCCTGAGACGGTCCGATCAGACTCGGTATCCCGGTACAACAAGACATTTCGACAGGGTAAAACTAAACCAGCAACACCGCCCGAATGTGCCGACAAATCCCGATAGGAGCTGCACATATCTCTTTCTCAGGGCACACTCAGATAGGTCAAGCTACGAGTAAAACCAACCCTCAAGTTGCCCCCAGGTGGCCCCGCAGGCTATCCAGTTCGGACCAACACTCAGAGGAGCACTGGCCCGGGGGGGGGGGGTAAAATAATGATGACCATTGAGTCCGCGAAACCCAAGGGAAAAAAGGCTAGGTCGTGAATGGTAAAACCAATGTTGGGCATTGCTGGAAGAGCTTTACTTAAGGCGAACTGTCAAGGGGTTCCCATTATAGCCCAACCGCGTAAGGAACGCAAAATCCGGGAACATAACACCAATATGACGGAAACTAGGGCGGCAAGAGTGGAACAAAACACCAGGCATAAGGCCGAGCCTTCCACCCTTTACCAAGTATATAGATGCATTAATTAAATAAGGCATATTGTGATATCCCAACAAGTAAACATGTTCCAATAAGGAACAACATCTCCATGTTCCAACAAAGAACAAACTTCAATCTTCACCTGCAACTAACAATGCTATAAGAGGGGCTGAGCAAAACGGTAACATAGCCAAACAACGGTTTGCTAGGACAAGGTGGGTTAGAGGCTTGGTTCAACAATATGGGAGGCATGATACGCAAGTGGTAGGTATCGCAGCATAGGCATAGCAAAAGAGCGAGCATCTGGCAAAGCAAAGATAGTAGTGATTTCGAGGGTATGATCATCTTGCCTAAAATCCCGCAAGGAAGAAGAACGAGTCCATGAAGAAGACAAACAGAACATAGATGAACGGATCCTCACAAACGCGACGTTATCGGAACCAACCCAAAGAAGCAAACACCGGAAAGAAGCAAACAACATAGTAAACAAACCACACATGAACATGGCATGATGCACAATCAAGTATGATGCATGTCCGGTTTAAAGAGGCATGGCATGGCAAAGTGCACAAACAATCTGACAAATTAAGTGGAGCTCAATATGCAACTCCGTTTCATATTGACGAAACACCACATTCATGTTATTTAGTTCTCTCTCGTTTAGGTACTCAACAATATTAAATGTTGTTAGCATGGCAAGAGGGGAAGCATAAGAAAACTAAACATTTAGGCAAGTTTAAATGAGGCCAGAAATAACAAACAACAAATCCGGTAAATCCCCATATGCAATTATCAATTTGGTGCAACAACAATTTTTAACATTTAAATGTTATTATCATGATGCGCATGACATGTTCAAGTTTATGCAATTTGTATTAAAAGTTGACAAGAGCATTAGGAAGCATTTGTCACCGTAGTAGAAAGAAAGGGGTGACACGGCGACGATAACGAAATGGTGCCACGGCAACATTCCGGATGATCCGACAACTCACGGAGATACCGGTGCAAAAGGAAAACTGACGGGAGCGTGACATGCGATAGAAGGTGGGGTGATCCCGGCAACCGGGTTCCCACGGGTCGACGACGGTGACAAGCGAGGGAAACATCTAATGATCACGGGAGGATACAACATCCAAACATGCATCTCAAACTACACATGCATTCCTCCATGGGTCATCGTCTCGGCGGTTATACCTTCCAGGTGCATTCTCGGAGCGGTTCGGGTTCGTAGAGGAAGTAGAGGAAGTAGTCGTTCATGGTGATGGTAGTGGAACTTGGCGAAAATCCGAGACGGTCTTGCCGAACCGTAGTGTTACTGGGCGAGATCGCAGCCACGGTAGTCTTCAGACTTGGTTCTCCCACACATGCTCCACGGGTCCTGGGGGAACTCGGCGATGGCCATGGCAAGGGGGCGGCTGCAGCAGCAAGGCAAGGAACAGGACGGCAGGCGCGAGAAGCGGCAGGTCGGCGAGGCAACCAGCGACGGGGAGAGCTCGGCCGGATCCGAACAAGGAGGCAGGCCGGCGGCAGGGCAAACGGCGGCAGCTTGCTACTGGCGATGCGGGGCGATGGCCGCGGTCAACGCGAGACGCGGGCGAGCGGGCGCCTCGTCCTCTGCTCGTCAGGAGGCAGAGCAGCGGCATCGTCTTGGCGCGGCTCCACGCCGGCGGAGGTGCAGGAGAGCAAACATGAGCAGAGGGGCGGCGGAGCTCCTGGTGGTGGTGGTCGACGCCGGCGGGCGCGCTTGATGGAAGGAGGGGCGCTGGAGATGGGGATCGAGCGGGTCTGGGTTCGCTGCAGGAAGGAATGAGAGGTGAGGAGGGGAGATGGGATCGGGCTCCTCGTCCCTGTGGCGGCGCGAGGGGAGAAGCTCCCTGGCGCTAGGGTTGTGGTCGGGCTAGGTTTAGCAAAATGGCGGCTGGGCCTTGGCCTTGGGCTGAATGGGCCGGCCTAGCTACAGGTTGCGGCTGGCACAACAGGGGAGGCCCAGCTAGCTCTCTTCTCTCTCCTCTTTCTTCTAAAAAAACAGAGAAGTAGAAGAAAGGAAAAAAGGAGAGAAGAGAAGGTTGGAAGAGGAATTTGGACATACAGTTAATTTCTTGGACTCACAAAAAATAAGTTTGACCCAAGAAAATATAAAAGGCCAAGATTGGAAGATGTAAATTCAAACTCATTTGAATTTAATTCAAATGGGTTTGAACTAGGACTCGGTAAGAGGAAGGTCCATAAATGTTGAGAATTTAGGTGGAGCTCCGAAAAATGAAGAAAGGACATATGGCAAAGTTAGAGGCCAAGAGTTGCGATAACAAAGGCATTGGGATTTTTGCAAGTGTGTTCATGGGTGATTCCGAAAATGGAATATTTAATATAGCTCCCTAATATTGGGAGGGTATGTTATAAAGAGAAGTCACCATGTGAATTCCCTCAGTTTAAATGGATTGAAGATCCATACGGTTTATTTAGTTGAGTTAAGAAAAGAAATGACATGATGGCATGATGACATGATGCAATGCACATGATGCAAAGATGAATGCAATAGACGAAACAAATCACATAACGAAATCTCGGAAACCCTGGAAGACATCTGAAGCTCCGGTCTTGGGGCGTCACAACACTCCACCACTACGAGAGGATCTCGACCCGAGATCCTAGAATGGCATCGGAGGGAAGAAGAAGAGGAAGAGGTGAGGTGAAACTAAGTTGCTTCTTCGACAAACGAGTGAGACCAAAGAGCCTTGAAAGGTTAAGCCATTTCCGAGAATAGAATAAACGGAGATGAGCAAAATTGAAAAAAACCTCCATTAGAAAAGAGAAACAAGGAAGAACAACTTCGGGCAGCACTCCGATTGAAAGGAAAAAAAGAATTGAATAAGAACTTGGTAAAATGAGAGGATACATGATGAAATCACAACATACAGCCTCCAGAACTATTGAATGCATAGAACAAGGGGTAAGAAAGATCTCAGACAGCACTCCGGTTGAGAAGAGATGCAAGGCTTGATAAGGCGAAAAGAGCTTGAGCAAAAAGGTCACAACACTCCGGTTGGAAATGGAAGGTAAAGAATATGAGCTTGGCAAAATGAAAGCACTTGGATGAGAGTTCGGTTAGAAGAGGAAAGATAGACACAACACTCCGGTTAAAAGGATAAGCACAAGAAGAACATGATCTTTGACAAAACGAGATGATGGGTGAAAAGAACAACATTACAATGCCTCCGGAACGAAAGAATAGAATATAGATAATAGAAATAAAAGAATGGAGAAGAAAATGACAACTTCTGCCACAAAAGAGCTTGAAAAGGCATCCTTAGGAGAAGGTTCGAACGGAATTGTTGGAAAACCAACAACGAAAAGAGTAAGCTTGATATGGTCTTATGGAATACATCTCAAGTTATGAGGTGACAACCTGCCACTCACGGGAAGCAGAATTGGATTGATATCAACAAGGAGACGA
Source organism: Triticum aestivum (assembly GCF_018294505.1). Classification (NCBI taxonomy): domain Eukaryota; kingdom Viridiplantae; phylum Streptophyta; class Magnoliopsida; order Poales; family Poaceae; genus Triticum; species Triticum aestivum. Next base: position 155,565,452 of record NC_057800.1, on the reverse strand, counting down.
GAAACTTATTTCACCGGGAGGATAAATGAATAACTTGGGTCATTTCTAAACACCATAGATAGCAACAATCCTTAGGGAAGGCTTTAGGTGAAATATAACCCAAGATAACTCCAATGACGAGATTGATGGATTTGAAATATCTCATTCATGACAACATGTGAATCAAGAAACATGAATTCAAATTATCAAGAATGACATAATACCATCTCCAATGATACGGTTGAAAGAATAGAACTCCGGATAACAAGAAGAAGAATGCTTGAGCTCCTCTAAAAAGAATCTTGATGAACACTTCGAGAAGGAATTAAATCCTTGATGAATCCATCAAGTATATCCTTCACGAAGAACTCCGGTAGACCAAAGATAACGAAAAGAGAGAGAAGTTGACAACCCAGGGTGAAACCTTGTGATGATTTAGATGGATCTCCATGATAATTAGGGCTTGGAACTCCGGAAAAAGAGAAGATGAAACAAATGAAACCGAGAGTTTGAAGGGCCTCCGAAATAGGAAATTAAACATTTGGGTGAATCAAGAATAAGAATTATGTTATGCTCACCCTTCATCAATTAAATTGATGACAAGCAACGGATTTGGCATACTACTTATTCTCATTGAAAGGATTAAGATAGATATAGCACAAACTTGGGAAGGTCTTCAGTGCACCACCGGTAGGATTGACAATGAATAAATTGATATGATGAAGAAGGAAGAGAACTCTTGAGCAAAACACCGTAAGAATTGAAAATGAACGAAGTAAAGATAACGAAACACCGGGAAGAATTAGTAAATGAATGAAGATGCTCGAGAGAAACTAGATACATGAGAACGAAGGGATCATGAACTGATTAGAGATCACTTGAACGAAGCACCGGTAACATTGGAGAATGATAACTGAAAGCTGAGAATGAATACTTCTGAGATGATGGGATCCGGATAAAACAAACTGAAATACTCTTGAAATGCTCCGGATAGGTGAAAGAATACTCACGATCAAAACAATTACGAGAGGATGGCAACAAGCTAGAATCACGAATCTTTGAGAGAACGGATAAGATTGAAGAGAAACTCTTCTTCGGTCTTCAAGTCTTGAGAATGACAAAGAGAAACACCACCAAAATCGTTGAAATACTCCGGGATGACGAATAGAAAGGTTGATCCAACGATGAAAAGAATTTGAAAGATCTTGGAAAAAGACATTTGATTGATGATAATCCATTCTTATGTCAAACTTCGAAAAGAATTTGAGAATACCTCCAAGAAAATAGAAGAGTCAGGTAAGATCCTGGAAAAGACCTGTGGGTTAGGGCCCACTCAAAAGAAAACACTGTTGATATGATTACTTGAAAAAAAGGAGATAGCACCGGTTGAATTAAAAGACTTGAATAAGATAACATTCTCGAAAGATCTTGAATGAAAGCAGAGTGGAAAACACGAATCTTCGAGATATCTTGAGCACTCCGGAACAATTGAATAGGGAGAAATGACTGAATATAGGGTGCACCGGCATGAAAAACATTAGAAACGAGGGAAAAAAGGATATGATCAACACCAAAAGGTTGATTTGAAACCGCCGGAGAAGAGAAGAAACAAAGAATGATAACTTGAAGCTTTGTTAGGATCTTCATGAGAATCACCGGATAAAATATTGACGGAGAAGGATGGAGAGACTCCACAAGAATAAAAGGATACTTGATTAAGAATTCCGAGTCCTCGAGAAACAAGGGTGGGAGGGTGGGAAAACAAAGACAACTTGGAACGGATGAAGCAAACACCGTTGAGAAGAACTGATACTTGATCTTGCTGATGTTGAAATGATCGGATCCACTTGAAGAGAAAAACACGCCGGTGAAAAGGATTGACATGACAATCTTGATTATCAAGAAGGATTGGTATCCACATCGGAGTATGAGAACACCATTTAGGAAAGGTATGGAATCAACTCTTGACATTGAAGCAACTTGAATACCACAACTCAAAACAAAAACAAAAGGTTGGCTTGCAGAATAAGCCGGAACAAACATATGACTGAGATTTCGTACGAAGTTTTCGTGGTGGGGCCTACATGGGCTCGATCGTACAGCACCATCATGTACAAGGCAGTGCACATGACATACGAAGCGTCTCCGAGTCGGCATAGCCAAGGACTCTTTAAGACACAACGAGACCACTGTAAAACCGACCGTGAATAGGCGGACCACTAGACGTCGAACCCCAATTTCATATCATACATTTGTTGGAAAGATATCCTAAGAGCTACTAGAATTCCCACTTATAAAACTCCCGAACCTTTCCGGTTATGCAATCAGGTGTTGGGGATACAGGGGAAGCATAATATCTCACCCAAATCTAGCAAATCCTACATCCAGTTGTATCCATCCTTCAACACATAACCGAGAAACCTTCGGAAATCGTCTACCTCAAACTTCGAAAAGCATCCGTTATACAAGTTATGGCGATACTCCCGAACTCCCGCCCCAGTACTGGGTGGTGTCGAGGTTATCTCACCAACGAACTGCATAAAAGAGATTTTCGATGTCGGCGTACTAAACTCAGGTATTCCAGAACTGCAACGATAAAATTATGACGACAACACCTCAGAGCTCAACTCCCCGGGACACTTCCACTAAACCCCTGACAGGAGGCACCAAGACAATGTTCTCGTCACAAAACCATCGGAACGATTCCAAGATACCCATCATGGCACCCGGCATGGCACATGTACCGGACTGGAAGCACAAACGTTTGTGCCAAGAGGGAACGTTCCTGTGGCCTGACGAGGACGTCGGTTCCTCTGAGTGGGGGTGTATGTGATAGCCTGGCTTATTAGGGATGGTAGACTACTCATATCAATAAGGAATTCCTTCTTTTCCGGGAGCCTATTCGGACAGAACTCCAAAGTTAAGCGTGCTCAGCTTGGAGTAGTGTCAGGATGGGTGACCGACCGGGAAGTTGCTCCCGGGTGTGCATGAGTGAGGACAAAGTGCGCAGAAAAGACTAGTATTGATCTGTGGGGCCAGTCTAGATCCTACTAGGAGTAACGGCCACCGGCGGGTGTGTCCGGGGCGTTACATAAATCCCTCTGGAAATTCATGGTCCAGCACCTCATCGGTGAAACATAGGGGGTGAGCGGCACCCCTGTATTTGGGTGTACCATGGTGTTCGGATTTTCTTTGTGTTGCATTGCTTGCTGGAGCATGCTTTCTTGGCCCGTAGATAGATCTGGTTGGGCCATTTTTTGGATGCGAGTCCTCATGTGGATCGCGTGCTGGCCTGTGTGCGGCGTCGTTTGCCGCTCTACGTTGGCCATGAGGTCGTCTATCCGACCGGATGGCTGCTTGGTTTTTTGATTGCGGAGGCTCTATGGCCTCCTCATCGAATTCAGGTAGTAGCTTTCGCTTTGGGTAGCTCTTGATGTGGCGACTGCTGCCCTATTTGTCTGCGGTGTTGAGTACTTTGCTCCATCTGATTCTGAGTGCATCTTCCGCAGTCTTAAGCTTCCGCTTCTGCTTTTTCAGGCTACATGCAGTGGCGACGAGCCTTTTATGGAGGTTCTTCTGCTCCATGAGCTTATCCGGCGTTAGGTCATCCGGGCTGTTATCTTCGTCGGAGACGGGCAGTTTGGTTTGATTATCCGTGTCGCCCTGGTCAGACGGTTGTTCAATGCCATGTTCATCGTCCGTCGGCTCACCCTGCTCTATCGCTGGGTCCGTATGATCGCTGTTTCTGTCGACGCGGGGTTTGGAGCGGCGCTTACGCCGCCGCTTTGACTACTTTTCAAGGGAATGATCCTTCGCTGCGTCCTTCCGTTCCTCGACGTCGTTTCCTTTTGGTGTGTCCACCATGTATACATCGTAGGATGAGGTGGCTGTCTGGTGCCCTATGGGCAGTGGTTCCTGTTCGTCTCCTGCATCGTCGTCCATACCGCCGATGTCTTCGGAGTCGAAGTCGAGCATGTCGGTCAAATCATCGAGAGTGGCTACTAAGTGGGTGGTGGGTGGGCGTCGAATTTCTTCATCATTCGCATCCCAATCCTGCCGGTCATAATTCGTCCAGGACTCTCCTGACAAGGAGAGAGACCTCAGTGAATTCAGTATGTCGCCGAAGGGCGAGTGCTGAAAGATACCCGCGGTGGTGAACTCCATGATCGGCGCCCGATCGGATTCGATTGGCAGGGGCGCGGGTGGTTCGGAGTCCGGAGGAGAGTCCGGCAATGTGGAGTCATAGGCCTCGCGAAGGTTAAGGCTGGTGTTCGACTCGATCGCCGTTGAGGCTGCGGCCTCCGTGGCGGGGTCTAACCAACTGCCCGCGGATGGCGCAATTGGCTCCGAATTGAAGGTCAGAGCGGTTGCAGGTGCGGTCTCCTGAACACTGTTCGGCGACAGAGCTAGATCATGCCCATTGTGACAGTGTGACGCACTCGGCTGGGGCTCGAATCCGTCGAAGATCAAGTCTCCGCGGATGTCGGCCGTGTAGTTTAAGCTTCCAAACCTGACCTGATGGCCAGGGGCATAACTTTCAATCTGCTCCAGATGGCCAAGCGAATTGGCCCGCAGTGCAAAGCCACCGAATACAAAAATTTGTCCGGGGAGAAAAGTCTCGCCCTGGGCTGCATCGCTAATGATGATCGAAGGAGCCATCAAGCCTGATGATGATGACACAGAGGAACTCTCAATGAAAGCACCAATGTCGGTGTCAAAACCGGCGGATCTCGGGTAGGGGGTCCCGAACTGTGCATCTAGGCGGATGGTAACAGGAGACAAGGGACACGATGTTTTTACCTAGGTTTGGGCCCTCTCGATGGAGGTAAAACCCTACTCCTTCTTGATTAATATTGATGATATGGGTAGTACAAGAGTTGATCTACCACGAGATCGGAGAGGCTAAACCCTAGAAGCTAGCCTATGGTATGATTGTTGTTGTTGTGTCCTACGGACTAAACCCTCCGGTTTATATAGACACCGGAGGGGGCTAGGGTTACACAGAGTCGGTTACAAGGAAAGAGATCTACACATACGTATTGCCAAGCTTGCTTTCCACGCCAAGGAGAGTCCCATCTGGACACGGGACGAAGTCTTCAATCTTGTATCTTCATATTCCAAAAGTCCGGCCAAAGGATATAGTCCGGCTGTCCGGATACCCCCTAATCCAGGACTCCCTCACCCTCTCCACTCATTCGTCCGGGGGCTCATGTTCTACTACGGCCTAGATTTTCACGATCTGGCCCCGAACTTCATCCTCAACATCTCGGCGTTTATCGTCGTGTGCGAGGCCTTCCTCCGCATCAAGCCCCACTTCGGCTTATGGCTGAAGACCTTCAATGTAAAACCGAAGGTAGTGGGGGTCCGGCAGGCGGAGTGCGGAGGCGCCATGGTGGGCAAGATGCCCAACATCACATGGCTCGAGGGCTCCTATATGGAGACCATAAAGGGGTGGCAATCGGGGTGGTTCTACATTACCGAGCCGCGTGACCCCAAATGGGCTGCGGCCCCCGAGTTCTGATCCGGAATCCCCACGCAGCTCACCTCCTGGCAAGAGAAGGGCCTGTCCTGGGGTATTTTGGGTGAGCTGACCGGACTCCAAACCTGTATCCAAAACATGGCGAGCAAGAAGCTCAAGCTTGTCAACATAGTCCTGGTCATGCTCATCCACCTGATCCTCCCGTGTCAACAACGGGCGTTCAACTTGTGGGAGTTCGACCCGGCCCAGCACCAAACTCTGAGCAAGCTTTTCGACACAACACACGAGGATGCTTGGAAGGTGCTATTCAAGGGCGCCGAGGTTCCCCCTCCCCTTACCGAGGATCACGGATTCAGCGCGAAGCGCCAAGCCAGCGCGGTAAGCTGTTTTACCTCTTATAGGGTATTCATTTTTCATAGTTTAGATATGTGCGGGATTTGAGCTTACACGCCTTTGACAGGATTAGGTGGAGACATAGGGGCAGATTGATTGTCCGGCCCCTCTGCCCGAAGGCCCAACAGACGCTCGCTTAACGGAGCTGCTGGTTCCGACACCTTATGTGGTGCCGGAGAAGAAGGCCAAAAAGAAGGCCACGGGAACCCGAAAGAGTTCCCGGCGCCCGGTGGTATCAGACTCATCGTCTGATGACTCCGAGGCGCACTCCTCCCACGAAGATGAGGAGGAGGAAAAAGAGGCTTCTTCCCCTCTAGCGGGGGGAGAAAAGAAAAGGAAGGCCGCCCCAACTGGGGAGGCCGGAGGGTCCAAGAAGGGAAGGACTCTCCCTCCGGACTACTCCGCCACCGCCGCTGACAGCGAAGACGAGTGGCCACCCAGGGCCAAGCCCCTGGCGAGATGGTAAGTATTCGGACACCAGAGTAACTCATGGGACCGTTTAATTGCACAACTTCTTCTAACGCCGGACACGGTTATGTAGTCCGTCCCGGGCCCATATCAACGTATCCTCGTCGAGCGGTTCTTTGGACCCGTCAGCCATGAGCAGTGGAGGATAACTTCCGACCGCCTCCTCCCCTCGCCCCACGGACAACGCCGAGGTGTTGTCTCAAAGGGCACAAAGCCGAGGGGAGGTAGTCCTGGAGGCACCACGAGGCAACCTTCCGGACTGCAGGCGCAAAGGGAGCAAGGCTCCCAAGGGCTCCAAGTTCGGCCCCGGGCCAAACACCGCACCAGAATCTCTAGTGGTTCTGGACTCCGGCAGGCACCCCCACCAAGAGGGGCAAGCCTACCATGCCGGTGACCTCCGTCCAACCGGGGGCATGGAATAATTTGCTGGAGGTGCTTAACGGCGCCTCCATCGACGAGGAGCACCGTACTATTATGAGTACGGTGATCCAGAAGGTTCAGTCCGCCAAGAGCGGACTGACTGAAGCCTGTGCCAGCCTTCTAACAGGCTTTGAGGTATGTATTTAAAATGTATGAAAATATTACCGCATAGACAGTAGCCCCTGATGCTCTGTTCGGTGTTCACAAAGAAAAGCCGAATTGAGGATCTAAGAATATCCGCAGGAGTCTAACATAAGTATGTCGATATGGGTATGCAGGCTGCGCTGCCGACCTCTGCCACACTGACTGCGGAGGTCGATGCGTTGAAGCAGAGCCTCGAGCGGTCCGAGAAAGAGCTCGGCCTTGCCAAGAAGCAGCTCGAGGAGAAGGAGGGTAAGTAATACCTTGTGTAAGTATATAAAAAAGATGCGGTTGCAAAAAATGACAGGATCATTGTGGATATACCAGGGGCCACGACCGAGGTGGTGACCCTGAAGCGAGCCCTGTCCGAGGCCGAAAACAAAGCGGCCGCAGAGCGCACCGAGCGGGGCAAACAAGAGGCGCGGGTTACTGAGGTGCAGCAAGAGCTCCAGGCTCTCATGAAAAAGCATGAGAGTTTGGAGCTTGACTCAAAGATGCGAGAGTCCGAGCTTGCCTCAGCCCTTGAGAGCGCCAAGCATGCCAAGGCCGAAGCCCAAAAGGCCCTCCAGAAAATTGAGGCAATGAAGAAGATAGCGGCGGGTAAGGCATTCATTATGCAAAGCAAGCATGTGAAAGTAAATTACTTGTTACTTACCCGAGTCCGGAGCTCTCCAGGAGCATTCACAGATTTGCCCCGTAGTGTGTCAGATGCCGCAAAGCACTAGAGACCGAGGAGGGGAGCTCGACGGAGAAGGTGTTCTGGTCTCAGTATACTGAGGCCGAACACCCGGTGCCCTTGAGCAACCGGCTGAAGCAATTGGTCGAGCTCCACAAGGTGGCCGAACAGGCCATGAAGGGTCTTATAGTCCGGCTGTGGCCTGGAGAGGCCATGCCAGGGAGCTACTTCGGGCTGGTGAAGTGGCTTATGTATGCCTGCCCTTGGCTTGAGGTCATCAAGTGCTCAGTCTGCATCGAGGGCGCCCGCAGGGCGCTTGCCCGTGTTAAAGTACATTGGGGCAAGATGGACGTTGAGAAGCTAGTGAAAGATGGGCCACCGCAGGGCAAGGAGCATCGCCATCCTGAGATGTACTATGAGGGCGTCCTGAAGGGTGCCCGCCTTGTGGCGGATGAATGTTCCAAGGATGTAATATTTGAGTAAACGCGCTCGTGTGATCCTGTACGCTGAAAACTTGTTCATATGCGCTATGCAACGCTTGTTTGAATTTAAAATATTACCTTCTATGCGGCTGTTTATTAAATCTGAGAGATGGCCAGTCGTCGGCTTCCGCCCCCATGCCACGAGTGCTGGGGTGTTCGGGGTAAATCTGAGCACTCTTTTCCCCATTATTGGGTCCTTCGAGGGAGGTGCTCAGCGCAACGAACAAGGAAATCGGACGATAATGCTTTATCACTCTCACTTAGCTAGAGAATTCTATAATTTTAAATTTTTGCGAAGCCCCTAGTATTCGGAAGACCGAGTTTGGGGCGCTATACATGCCTAGACCGGACAAAGCCGACTCCTCGCCCTAAGCGGCATAAGTCTTTAGGGACTCGAAAACCTCTCGAACAGCGACCAGCTCTCGCCTTATCATGACAGTCAGTTTTAGCTTTCTCTACTGAGGTGCTTAGCCCAGCTGAACCGGGGCACAATCGCAGTAGTTCTCCCAGCGCTACCTTAGCCGATATAGCGGAACGTAAGGTACCAAAACATGGGAGCCGGGCAAACCCAACTATTGACCCACGACATGATTTGGAGCCGATGCATATAATGCTATAAGTTCGGGGTGCCGCACTTGTGAAAGTGTTCGGACTTCTCACGCCGTATTATGGGGTACTTAAGCCCCTGGCGTACTGGCCGTACCAAAGTGTACGGGTGCTAAATGTCATGAATGAACATATATATAAAAAGGAAGGAATATAGAATGTGGTAATAGTCCAAAGCTATGAATTGTTTATTCTAAACGGTCCATTAAAGCAAAACGATAAAAGTAGTGCGATAAGAAAAGATCGGACTATATGACATGTCCCCTCTGGGGGCAAGCTGCGGAATGGTATTTAAAGCAGGTATTTTGCTCGTTATAGGGACCACCTGGGAGTTCCATGATGCGACGTAGCTTTCCGCCCCTGGTTCTTGTATCGTGTGTTCGACAATTATACTGCCGGACAGGGCTTCCAGAGAGTAAGGTCCTGAAAGTGAGAAAAAAATAATAAAGTAGGAAGCCCCTAGTGCGGTTGAGCCGCATTTTGGGGCGTGCCGTGGTCGTGCCCCTCCCCCTATGCCCATGGTATTTTCAGAGCGTAATTATGTACACGTGGCACGTACTTCGCCATTTGATTGGGGCCGGGGTTGGGGCCGCATTGCTACGCTTGCTCGGAATGTGCCAGGCGGTCTTGTTGCGGATTACTCCGAGCGCGCTTGACGGCGTCCGGACGTTTAATCACCGGACTGGAGAATTGCCTTGAGAGGCTGCTTTGTACTTCTGCTGCGAGGGCCGCAGTGTGCTCCTCCGTTCAGAGAGAGTGCTCTATGTTTCCATTGACTGTGATGACCCCCCGAGGTCCTGGCATCTTGAGCTTTAGGTATGCATAGTGTGGCACCACATTGAATTTTGCGAATGCGGTTCGCCCGAGCAGTGCATGATAGCCACTGTGGAACGGGACTATATTGAAGATTAACTCCTCGCTTCAGAAATTATTCGGGGATCCGAAGACCACTTCCAGTGTGACTGAGCCTGTGCAATGGGCCTCTACACCTGGTATGACGCCTTTAAAGGTTGTTTTTGTGGGCTTAATCCTTGAGGGATCTATGCCCATTTTGCACACTGTGTCCTGACAAAGCAGGTTCAGGCTGCTGCCGCCGTTCATAAGGACTCAGTGAGGTGAAATCCGTCAATGATTGGGTCTAGGACCAATGCGGCGAATCCGCCGTGGCAGATACTAGTGGGATGGTCCCTGCGGTCGAAAGTGATCGGACAGGAGGACCATGGGTTGAACTTTGGGGCGACTGGCTCCAACACGTATACGTCCCTTAACGCACGCTTCCGCTCCCTCTTGGGGATGTGGGTTGCGTATATCATGTTCACCGTCCGCACTTGTGGGGGGAATCCCTTCTGTCCTCCGTTGTTCGGCGGTCGGGGCTCCTCCTCGTCGTCGCTATGTAGCCTCTTGTCTTTGTTTTCAGCGTTTAACTTGCCGGCCTGCTTGAACACCCAACAGTCCCTGTTGGTGTGGTTGGCTGGCTTGTCGGGGGTGCCATGTATCTGACACAAGCGATCGAGTATGCGGTCCAAACTGGACGGTCCTGGAGTACTTCATTTGAATGGCTTTTTTCGCTGACCGGGCTTAGAGCCTCTGAATCTGGCATTGACTGCCGTATCCTCTGTATCGTTAATGCGGCATTTGTGTTTGTTGTGACGTGACCTGCCATTGCTGTCCTTGGTATCTGAAGTACCAGGGTTCTTTGATATGTTATTGCTGCGAGCCAGCCAACTGTCTTCTCCCGCGCAAAAGCGGTTCATGAGTGTCGTGAGGGCTGCCATAGATTTCGGCTTCTCCTGGCCAAGGTGCCGGGCAAGCCACTCGTCGCGGATGTTATGCTTGAAAGCTGCTAGGGCCTCTGCATCCGGATAGTCGACGATTTGATTTTTCTTGGTTAGGAACCGTGTCCAGAATTGCCTGGTTGATTCCTCTGGCTGTTGAATTATGTGGCTCAAGTCATCGGCATCTGGTGGTCGCACATAAGTGCCCTGGAAGTTGTCAAGGAATGCGGCTTCCAGATCTTCCCAACAGCCAATGGATTCAGCTGGCAAGCTGTTGAGCCAATGCCGGGCTGGTCCTTTAAGCTTGAGTGGGAGGTATTTGATGGCGTGTAGATTATCGCCACGGGCCATGTGGATATGAAGGAGATAGTCCTCAATCCATACCGCGGGATCTGCCGTACCATCGTATGATTCGATATTCACGGGTTTGAAACCCTCCGGGATTTGATGATCCATTACTTCATCTGTGAAGCATAGCGGGTGTGCGGCGCCTCTGTACTGGGCTATATCACGACGCAGCTCGAATGAGTTTTGTCTGCTGTGTTCGGCCCGGCCAGATTTACTTTTACTGTATCCAACGTGATGGTTGTCGTCTCGTGTGGTGGGGCGCCCTCGCGATCCGTAGATCGATCTTGCTTGCTTTGCTTTGTCCTCCAATATGTCTTGCAGGTCCAACGCACTTCCCCGTGCCTTGGTATTTTTTGAGTGACGCCGGGGTGTGGCTTTAGCTGTGGGCCGAGAAGCCTCTCTGTCGCGGCCACGAGGTGGCCGATCAGCCGCTTCATACGCTGGAGATGTGGGTTTTAATGCTTCCTCCTCTAATCGGGGTAGCAACCTGCACTTTGGGTAGCTCTTGGAGGGGCGTTTGAGTTCATGTTCCTCGGCCGCAAGGACTTCAGTCCATCTGTCAGCTAGCAGGTCTTGATCAACTCTAAGCTGCCGCTGCTTTTTATTAAGGCTATTCGCCGTGGCCATAAGCCAGCGCTTGAAGCGCTCTTGCTCGACGGGATCCTCAGGCACGACAAATTTGTCGTCGTCGAGGCTTGCCTCGTCTTCGGAGGGAGGCATGTAATTATCATCCTCTACCTCTCTATCTGCCACTCTCTCAGGAGGGCTGGCTTCTCCATCCTCCTATGCTGAATCTTGCTGGAGGGAGTTGTCTTCGGCATTGTCCGGGGTGTTATTATCTCCTATGCCGGTATCACTGTTTTTGCTTTGGCGGGACTTAGAGCAGCGCCGCTGACGCCGGCGCTTAGGTTGCTTCTTGGAGGGGTCATCCCCCACTGTTTCGTCGCCATTGCCTTCTTTGGGTGTGTCCACCATATATATATCATATGACGAGGTGGCTGTCCAGTGCCCTGTGGGCGGTGGTTCCTATTCGTCTCCTACATTGTCGTCCATGCCGTCGATGTCTTTGGAGTCGAAGTCGAGCATGTCGGTCAAATCATCGACAGTGGCTACAAAGTGGGTGGTGGGTGGGCGTGAAATTTCTTCGTCATCCGCATCCCAATCCTGCCGGTCATAATCCGGCCAGGACTCTCCTGACAAGGAGAGCGACCTCAGTGAATTCAGTATGTCGTCGAAGGGCGAGTGCTGAAAGATATCCGCGGTGGTGAACTCCATGATCGGCGCCCAATCGGATTCGATTGGCAGGGGCGTGGGTGGTTCGGAGTCCGGAGGAGAGTCCGGCAGTGTCGAGTCACGGGCCCCGCGAAGGGTATGGCTGGTGTTCGGCTCGATCACCATTGAGGCTGCGGCCTCCGTGGCGGGGTCTAACCACCCGCCCACGGATGGCGCAATTGGCTCCGAATTGAAGGTCGGAGCGGTTGCAGGTGCTGTCTCTTGAACACTGTTCGGCGGCAGAGCTAGATCATTCCCATCATGACAGTGTGACACACTCGGCTGGGGCTCGAATCCGTCGAAGATCAAGTCTCCGCGGATGTCGGCCATGTAGTTTAAGCTTCCAAACCTGACCTGATGGCCAGGGGCGTAACTTTCAACCTGCTCCAGATGGCCAAGCGAATTGGCCCGCAGTGCAAAGCCACCGAATACAAAAATCTGTCCGGGGAGAAAATTGTCACCCTGGGCTGCATAGTTAACGATGATTGAAGGAGCCATCAAGCCTAATAATGACGACACAGAGGAACTCTCAATGAAAGCACCAATGTCGGTGTCAAAACCGGCGGATCTCGGGTAGGGGGTCCCTAACTATGCGTCTAGGCGGATGGTAACAGGAGACAAGGGACACGATGTTTTTACCCCGATTCGGGCCCTCTCGATGGAGGTAAAACCCTACTCCTACTTGATTAATATTGATGATATGGGTAGTACAAGAGTTGATCTACCACGAGATCAGAGAGGCTAAACCCTAGAAGCTAGCCTATGGTATGATTGTTGTTGTTATGTCCTACGGACTAAACCCTCCGGTTTATATAGACACGGAGGGTGCTAGGGTTACACAGAGTTGGTTACAAGGAAGGAGATCTACATATCCGTATTGCCAAGCTTGCCTTCCACGCCAAGGAGAGTCCCATCCGGACACGGGACGAAGTCTTCAATCTTGTATCTTCATAGCCCAACAGTCCGGCCAAAGGATATAGTCTGGCTGTCTGGATACCCCCTAATCCAGGACTCCCTCATATACCATGCTATGTTGTGGACATGGCCATGAATTTGGAAAGGGGGTATGATAATGATCCAGGAGTGGATCACTGGACAGCGGTCAAAGTTATCCTTAGTTACCTAAGAGGACTAAGGAAATATTTCTCAGTTATGGAGGTGGTAAAGAGTTCGTCGTAAAGAGTTACGTCGATGCAAGTTTTTTTCACCGATCCGGATGACTCTAAGTCTCAATCTGGATACATATTGAAAGTGGGAGCAATTAGTTAGAGTAGCTCCATGCAGAGCATTGTAGACATAGAATATTTGCAAAATACATACGGCTTTGATTGTGACAGAACCGTCGACTAAACTTCTCTCACAAGCAAAACATGATCACACCTTAGTACTCTTTGGGTGTTAATCACATAGCGATGTGAACTATATTATTGACTCTAGTATACCCTTTGGGTATTGGTCACATGACAATGTTAACTATTGGTGTTAAATCACATGATGATGTGAACTAGATTATTGACTCTAGTGCAAGTGGGAGACTAAAGGAAATATGCCCTAGAGGCAATAATAAATTTGTTATTTATATTTCCTTATATAATGATAAATTTTTATTATTCATGCTAGAATTGTATTAACCAGAAACTTAATACATGTGTGAATACATAGACAAAACAGAGTGTCCCTAGTATGCCTCTACTTGACTAGCTCGTTAATCAAATATGGTTAAGTTTCCTGACCATAGACATGTGTTGTCATTTGACGAATGGGATCACGTCATTAGAGAGTGATGTAATGGACAAGACCCATCCGTTAGCTTAGCATTATGATTGTTTAGTTTTATTGCTATTCCTTTCTTCGTGGCTTATACATATTCCTCTGACTATGAGATTATGCAACTCCCGAATACCGGAGGAACACGTTGTGTGCTATCAAACGTCACAACGTAACTGGGGTGATTATAAAGATGCTCTACAGGTGTCTCCGAAGGTGTTTGTTGGGTTGGCATAGATCAATATTAGGATTTGTCACTCCGTGTATCGGAGAGGTATCTCTGGGCCCTCTCGGTAATGCACATCACTATAAGCCTTGCAAGCAATGTGATAATGAGTTAGTTGCGGGATGATGCATTATGGAACAAGTAAAGAGACTTGCCGGGAACGAGATTGAACTAGGTATGTGTTGGGGATCGTTGCAGAAACTAAAAAATTTCTACGCATCACCAAGATCAATCTATGGAGTAACTAGCAACGAGAGAGAGAGAGGAGTGCATCTACATACCCTTGTAGATCGCTAGCGGAAGCGTTCAAGAGAATGGGGTTGATGGAGTCGTACTCGTCGTGATCCAAATCACCGATGATCCTAGCGCCGAACGTACCGCACCTCCACGTTCAACACACGTACAGACCGGTGACGTCTACCATGCCTTGATCCAGCAAGGAGGAGGGAGAGGTTGAGGAAGAGGGCTCCAACAACAGCACGATGGCGTGGTGGTGATGGAGTGGCAATACTCCGGCAGGGCTTCGCCGAGCTCTTGCGGAGGAGGAGAGGTGTTGGGGAGGGGAGGGGCTGCGCCTTGGATGTGGTACTGCAGCCCTCCCCTCGCCCCTCTATTTATAAGGAGAAGGGGGAAGGGGGCCGGCCCCTCTAGATGGGATCTAGAGGGAGGGGGGGGGGCGGCCAAGGGGGAGGGGGCTTGCCCCCCAAGCCAAGGGGAGCGCCCCCTTTAGGGTTGCCCCAACCCTAGGTGCATGGGCCCTAGGGGGGTTGGCGCCCCAGCCCACTTGGGGCTGGTTCCCTTCCACCTACAGCCCATAAGGTCCTCCGAGGCAGGTGGACCCCCCGGTGGACCCCCGGAACCCCTCGTGACGTCCAGGATCTCATCCGGGACTCCGAACAACATTCGGTAATCACATACGAATCTTCCTTATAACCCTAGTGTCATCGAACCTTAAGTGTGTAGACCCTACGGGTTCGGGAACCATGCAGACATGACCGAGACAACTCTCCGGCCAATAAACAACAGCGGGATCTGGACCCATGTTGGCTCCCACATGTTCCACGATGATCTCATCGGATGAACCACGATGTCGAGGATTCAAGCAATCCCGTATACAATTCCCTTTGTCAATCGGTACGTTACTTGCCCGAGATTCGATCGTCGGTATCTCAATACCTCGTTCAATCTCGTTACCAGCAATTTACTTTACTCGTTCCGTAATGCATGATCCCGTGACCAACTACTTAGCCACAATGAGCTCATTATCATGATGCATTACCGAGTGGGCCCTGAGATACCTCTCCGTCATACGGAGTGACAAATCCCAGTCTCGATACGTGCCAACCCAACAGACACTTTCGGAGATACCTGTAGTGCACCTTTATAGCCACCCAGTTACGTTGTGACGTTTGGTACACCCAAAGCACTCGTATGGTATCCGGGAGTTGCACAATCTCATGGTCTAAGGAAATGATACTTGACATTAGAAAAGCTCTAGCAGACAAACTACACGATCTTGTGCTATGCTTAGGATTGGGTCTTGTCCACCACATCATTCTCCTAATGATGTGATCCCGTTATCAATGACATCCAATGTCCATAGTCAGGACACCATGACCATCTGTTGATCAACGAGCTAGTCAACTAGAGGCTCACTAGGGACATGTTGTGGTCTATGTATTCACACATGTATTATGATTTCCGGATAACACAATTATAGCATGAACAATAGACAATTATCATGAACAAGGAAATATAATAATAACCATTTTATTATTGCCTCTAGGGCATATTTCCAACAGTCTCCCACTTGCACTAGAGTCAATAATCTAGTTACATTGCGATGAATCGAACACCCATAGAGTTCTGGTGTTGATCATGTTTTGCCCGTGGAAGAGGTTTAGTCAACGGATCTGCGACATTCAGATCTGTATGCACTTTACAAATATCTATGTCTCCATGTTGAACATTTTCATGAATGGAGTTGAAGCAACGCTTGATGTGTCTGGTTTTCTTGTGAAACCTGGGCTCCTTGGCAAGGGTAATAGCTCCAGTGTTATCACAGAAGAGAGTCATCGGGCCCGACGCATTGGGAATAACTCCTAGGTTGGTAATGGACTCCTTCATCCAAATTGCTTCATGCGCTGCCTCCGAGGCTGCCATGTACTCCGCTTCACATTTTGATCCTGCCACGACGCTTTTCTTGCAACTGCACCAGCTTACCGCCCCACCATTCAAAATATACACGTATCCGGTTTGTGACTTGGAGTCATCCAGATCTGTGTCGAAGCTAGCATCGACATAACCCTTTACGACGAGCTCTTTGTCACCTCCATAAACGAGAAACATATCCTTAGTCCTTTTCAGGTACTTCAGGATATTCTTGACCGCTGTCCAGTGTTCCATGCCGGGATTACTTTGGTACCTTCCTACCAAACTTACGGCAAGGTTTACATCAGGTCTGGTACACAGCATGGCATACATAATAGACCCTATGGCTTAGGCATAGGGGATGACACTCATCTTTTCTCTATCTTCTGCCGTGGTCGGGCTTTGAGCCGAGCTCAATTTCACACCTTGCAATATAGGCAAGAACCCCTTCTTGGACTGATCCATATTGAACTTCTTCAATATCTTATCGAGGTATGTGCTTTCTGAAAGACCTATGAGGCGTCTCGATCTATCTCTGTAGATCTTGATGCCTAATATGTAAGCTGCTTCTCCAAGGTCCTTCATTGAAAAACACTTATTCAAGTAGGCCTTTATGCTCTCCAAGAGCTCTATATCATTTCCCATCAACAGTATGTCATCCACATATAATATGAGAAATGCTACAGAGCTCCCACTCACTTTCTTGTAAACACAGGCTTCTCCATAAGTCTGCATAAACCCAAACACTTTGATCATTTCATCAAAGTGAATGTTCCAACTTTGAGATGCTTACACCAGCCCATAGATGGAGCGCTGGAGCTTGCATACCTTGTTAGCATTCTTAGGATCGACAAAATCTTCCGGCTGCATCATATACAATTCTTCCTTAAGAAAGCCGTTAAGGAATGCCGTTTTGACGTCCATTTGCCATATCTCATAATCGTAGAATGTAGCAATTGCTAACATGATTCGGACGGACTTCAGCTTCGCTACGGGTGAGAAAGTCTCATCGTAGTCAACCCCTTGAACTTGTCGATAACCTTTAGCGACAAGTCGAGCTTTGTAGATGGTAACATTACCATCCGCGTCCGTCTTCTTCTTAAAGATCCATTTATTTTCTATCGCTCGCCGATCATCGGGCAAGTCTGTCAAAGTCCATACTTTGGTTTCATACATGGATCCTATCTCAGATTGCATGGCTTCAAGCCATTTGTTGGAATCTAGGCCCACCATCGCTTCTTCATAGTTCGAAGGTTCACCGTTGTCTAAAAACATGATCTCCAGGACAGGGTTGCCATACCATTCTGGTGTGGAACGTGTCCTCGTGGACCTACGAAGTTCAGTAGCAGCTTGATCCGAAGTACCTTGATCATCATCATTAACTTCCTCTCTAGTCGGTGCAGGCACCACAGGAACATCTTCCTGAGCTGCGCTACTTTCCGCTTCAAGAGGCAGTACTCCATCAAGTTCTACTTTCCTCCCACTTACTTCTTTCGATAGAAACTCTTTCTCCAGAAAGGATCCGTTCTTGGAAACAAAGATCTTGCCTTCGGATCTGAGGTAGAAGGTATACCCAATGGTTTCCTTAGGGTATCCTATGAAGATGCATTTTTCCGACTTGGGTTCGAGCTTTTCAGGTTGAAGTTTCTTGACATAAGCATCGCATCCCCAAACTTTTAGAAACGACAGCTTAGGTTTCTTCCCAAACCATAATTCATACAGTGTCGTCTCAATGGATTTCGGCGGAGCCCTATTTAAAGTGAATGCGGCAGTCTCTAAAGCATAGATCCAAAATGAGAGCGGTAGATCGGTAAGAGACATCATAGATCACACCATATCCAATAGAGTGCGATTACAATGTTCGGACACACCATTGCGCTGAGGCGTTCCAGGCGGCGTGGGTTGTGAAACGATTCCACATTTCCTTAAGTGCGTCCCAAATTCCTGACTCAAATATTCCCCTCCATGATCTGATCATAAGAACTTTATTTTCCTGTCACGTTGATTTTCAACCTCACTCTGAAATTCCTTGAACCTTTCAAAGGTCTTAGACTTGTGTTTCATTAAGTAGACATACCCATATCTACTTAAGTCATCAGTGAGGGTGAGGACATAACTGAAGGAAATATGCCCTAGAGGCAATAATAAAGTTATTATTTATTTCCTTATATCATGATAAATGTTTATTATTCATGCTAGAATTGTATTAACCGGAAACATAATACATGTGTGAATACATAAACAAACAGAGTGTCACTAGTATGCCTCTACTAGACTAGCTCGTTAATCAAAGATGGTTATGTTTCCTAACCATGGACAAAGAGTTGTTATTTGATTCACGGGATCACATCATTAGGTGAATGATCTGATTGACATGACCCATTCCATTAGCTTAGCACCCGATCATTTAGTATGTTTCTATTGCTTTCTTCATGACTTATACATGTTCCTATGACTATGAGATTATGCAACTCCCGTTTGCCGGAGGAACACTTTGTGTGTTACCAAACGTCACAAAGTAACTGGGTGATTATAAAGGTGCTCTACAGGTGTCTCCAAAGGTACATGTTGGGTTGGCGTATTTCGAGATTAGGGTTTGTCACTCCGATTGTCGGAGAGGTATCTCTGGGCCCTCTCGGTAATGCACATCACATAAGCCTTGCAAGCATTGCAACTAATGAGTTAGTTGTGAGATGATGTATTATGAAACGAGTAAAGAGACTTGCCGGTAACGAGATTGAACTAGGTATTGAGATACCGACGATCGAATCTCGGGCAAGTAACATACCGATGACAAAGGGAACAACGTATGTTGTTATGCGGTCTAACTGATAAAGATCTTCGTAGAATATGTAGGAGCCAATATGGGCATCCAGGTCCTGCTATTGGTTACTGACCGGAGACGTGTCTCGGTCATGTCTACATTGTTCTTGAACCGTAGGGTCCGCACACTTAATGTTATGATGACAGTTTCATTATGAGTTTATGCATTTTGATGTACCGAAGTTTGTTCGGAGTCCCGGATGTGATCATGGACATGACGAGGAGTCTCGAAATGGTCGAGACAAAAAGATCGATATATTGGAAGCCTATATTTGGATATCGGAATCGTTCCGGGTGAAATTGGGATTTTACCGGAGTACCGGGAGGTTACTGGAACCCCCCGGGGGGTTATTGGGCCTACATGGGCCTTGAGGGAGAAGAGGAAAGGAGGCAAGAGGTGGCCGCGCGCCCCTCCCCTTCCTAGTCCGAATAGGACAAGGGAAGGGGGGCGGCGCCCCCCCTTTTCCTTTCCCTCTTCCTCCTCTTTCCCCCCTTCTCCTTCTCCAACTAGGAAAGAAGGGAGTCCTACTCCCGGTGGGAGTAGGACTCCCCCTTGGCACGCCCCTCCTTGGCCGGCCGCCCCCTCCCCTTGGCTCCTTTATATACGGGGGCAGGGGGGCACCCTAGGACACACAAGTTGATCTTCGTGATCGTTCCTTAGCCGTGTGCGGTGCCCCCCTCCACGATATTACACCTCGGTCATATTGTAGCAGTGCTTAGGCGAAGCCCTACGACGGTTGAACATCAAGATCGTCACCACGCCGTCGTGCTGACGGAACTCATCCCCGAAGCTTTGCTGGATTGGAGCCCGGGGATCGTCATCGAGCTGAACGTGTGCCAAGAACTCGGAGGTGCCGGAGCAACGGTGCTTGGATCGGTCGGACCGTAAAGACGTACGACTAGATCAACCACGTTGTGCTAACGCTTCCGTTGTCGATCTACAAGGGTACGTAGATCACACTCTCCCCTCTCGTTGCTATGCATCACCATGATCTTGCGTGTGCGTAGGATTTTTTTTGAAATTACTACGTTCCCCAACAGTGGCATCCGAGCCTAGGTTTTATATGTTGATGTTATATGCACGAGTAGAACAAAAATGAGTTGTGGGCGATATAAGTCATACTGCTTACGAGCATGTCATACTTTGGTTCGGCAGTATTGTTGGACGAAGCGGCCCGGACCGACATTACGCGTACGCTTACGCGAGACCGGTTCTCCCGACGTGCTTTGTGCATAGGTGGCTTGCGGGTGACAGTTTCTCCAACTTTAGTTGAACCGAGTGTGGCTACGCCCGGTCCTTGCGAAGGTTAAAACAGCACCAACTTGACAAACTATCGTTGTGGTTTTGATGCGTAGGTAAGATTGGTTCTTGCTTAAGTCCGTAGCAGCCACGTAAAATTTGCAACAACAAAGTAGAGGACGTCTAACATGTTTTTGCAGGGAATGTTGTGATGTGATATGGTCAAGACATGATGCTAAATTTTATTGTATGAGATGATCATGTTTTGTAACTGAGTTATCGGCAACTGGCAGGAGCCATATGGTTGTCGCTTTATTGTATGCAATGCAATCGCGCTATAATGCTTTACTTTGTCACTAAGCGGTAGCGATAGTCGTGGAAGCATAATATTGGCGAGACGACAACGATGCTACGATGGAGATCAAGGTGTCGCGCCGGTGACGATGGTGATCACGACGGTGCTTCGAAGATGGAGATCACAAGCACAAGATGATGATGGCCATATCATATCACTTATATTGATTGCATGTGATGTTTATATTTTATGCATCTTATCTTGCTTTGATTGACGGTAGCATTATAAGATGATCTCTCACTAATTATCAAGAAGTGTTCTCCCTGAGTATGCACCATTGCGAAAGTTCTTCGTGCTGAGACACCACGTGATGATCGGGTGTGATAGGCTCTACGTTCAAATACAATGGGTGCAAAACAGTTGCACACGCGGAATACTCAGGTTATACTTGACGAGCCAAGCATATACAGATATGGCCTCGGAACATGGAGACCGAAAGGTCGAGCGTGAATCATATAGTAGATATGATCAACATAGTGATGTTCACCAATGAAACTACTCCATCTCACGTGATGATCAGACATGGTTTAGTTGATTTGGATCACGTAATCACTTAGAGGATTAGAGGGATGTCTATCTAAGTGGGAGTTCTTTAAGTAATATGATTAATTGAACCTAAATTTATCATGAACTTAGTACCTGATAGTATCTTGCTTATGTATGTTTGATTGTAGATAGATGGCCCGTGCTGTTGTTCCGTTGAATTTTAATGCATTCCTTGAGAAAGCAAAGTTGAAAGATGATGGTAGCAATTACACGGACTGGGTCCGTAACTTGAGGATTATCCTCATTGCTGCACAGAAGAATTACGTCCTGGAAGCACCGCTGGGTGCCAGGCCTGCTGCTGGAGCAACACCAGATGTTATAAACATCTGGCAGAGCAAAGCTGATGACTACTCGATAGTTCAGTGTGCCATGCTTTACGGCTTAGAATCGTGACTTCAACGACGTTTTGAACGTCATGGAGCATATGAGATGTTCCAGGAGTTGAAGTTAATATTTCAAGCAAATGCCTGGATTGAGAGATATGAAGTCTCCAATAAGTTCTATAGCTGCAAGATGGAGGAGAACAGTTCTGTCAGTGAGCACATACTCAAAATGTGTGGGTATAATAATCACTTGATTCAATTGGGAGTTAATCTTCCAGATGATTGCATCATTGACAAAATTCTCCAATCACTGCCACCAAGCTACAAGAGCTTCGTGATGAACTATAATATGCAAGGGATGAATAAGACTATTCCCGAGCTCTTCGCAATGCTAAAAGCTGCGGAGGTAGAAATCAAGAAGGAGCATCAAGTGTTGATGGTCAACAAGACCACTAGTTTCAAGAAAAAGGGCAAAGGGAAGAAGAAGGGGAACTTCAAAAAGAACAACAAGCAAGTTGCTACTCAAGATAAGAAACCCAAACCTGGACCTAAGCCTGAAACTGAGTGCTTCTACTGCAAGCAGACTGGTCACTGGAAGCGGAACTGCCCCAAGTATTTGGTGGATAAGAAGGATGGCAAGGTGAACAAAGGTATATGTGATATACATGTTATTGATGTGTACCTTACTAATGCTCGCAGTAGCACCTGGGTAGTTTATACTGGTTCTGTTGCTAATATTTGCAACTCAAAACAGGGACTACGGATTAAGCGAAGATTGGCTAAGGACGAGGTGACGATGCGCGTGGGAAACGGTTCCAAAGTCGATGTGATCGCAGTCGGCACGCTACCTCTACATCTACCTTCGGGATTAATATTAGACCTAAATAATTGTTATTTGGTGCTAGCGTTAAGCATGAACATTATATCTGGATCTTGTTTGATGCGAGACGGTTATTCATTTAAATCTGAGAATAATGGTTGTTCTATTTATATGAGTAATATCTTTTATGGTCATGCACCCTTAAAGAGTGGTCTATTTTTTATTAAATCTCGATAGTAGTGACACACATATTCATAGTGTTGAAGCCAAAAGATGCAGAGTTGATAATGATAGTGCAACTTATTTGTGGCACTGCCGTTTGGGTCATATCGGTATAAAGCGCATGAAGAAACTCCATACTGATGGGCTTTTGAAACCGCTTGATTATGAATCACTTGGTACTTGCGAACCGTGCCTTATGGGTAAGATGACAAAAACACCATTCTCCGGTACTATGGAGAGAGCAACAGATTTGTTGGAAATCACACATACAAATGTATGTGGTCCGATGAACGTTGAGGCTCGTGGCGGATATCGTTATTTTCTCACCTTCACAGATGACTTAAGCAGATATGGGTATATCTACTTAATGAAACACAGTCTGAAACATTTGAAAAGTTCAAAGAATTTTAGAGTGAAGTTGAAAATCATCGTAACAAGAAAATAAAATTCCTACGATGTGATCGTGGAGGAGAATATTTGAGTTACGATTTTGGTGTACATTTGAAAAATTGTGGAATAGTTTCGCAACTCACGCCACCCGGAACACCACAACGTAATGGTGTGTCTGAACGCCGTAGTCGTACTTTACTAGATATGGTGCGATCTATGATGTCTCTTACTGATTTACTGCTATCGTTTTGGGGATACGCTCTAGAGACGGCCGCATTCACCGGGGGGTTATTGGGCCTACATGGGCCTTGAGGGAGAAGAGGAAAGGAGGCAAGAGGTGGCCGCGCGCCCCTCCCCTTCCTAGTCCGAATAGGACAAGGGAAGGGGGGCGGCGCCCCCCCTTTTCCTTTCCCTCTTCCTCCTCTTTCCCCCCTTCTCCTTCTCCAACTAGGAAAGAAGGGAGTTCTACTCCCGGTGGGAGTAGGACTCCCCCTTGGCGCGCCCCTCCTTGGCCGGCCGCCCCTTCCCTTGGCTCCTTTATATACGGGGGCAGGGGGCACCCTAGGACACACAAGTTGATCTTCGTGATCGTTCCTTAGCCGTGTGCGGTGCCCCCCTCCACGATATTACACCTCGGTCATATTGTAGCAGTGCTTAGGCGAAGCCCTGCGACAGTTGAACATCAAGATCGTCACCACGCCGTCGTGCTGACGGAACTCATCCCCGAAGCTTTGCTGGATCGGAGCCCGGGGATCGTCATCGAGCTGAACGTGTGCCAAGAACTCGGAGGTGCCGGAGTAACGGTGCTTGGATCGGTCGGACCATGAAGACGTACGACTACATCAACCATGTTGTGCTAACGCTTCCGTTGTCGATCTACAAGGGTACGTAGATCACACTCTCCCCTCTCGTTGCTATGCATCACCATGATCTTGCGTGTGCGTAGGATTTTTTTTGAAATTACTACGTTCCCCAACAATAACGATAGCCACCGCGAGCCTCAACGCTCATTGGACCGCACACATCAGTATGTATGATTTCCAATAAGTTGGTTGCTCGCTCCATTGTTCCGGAGAACGGAGTCTTGGTCATTTTACCCAGGAGGCATGGTTCGCACGTGTCAAATGATTCGTAATCAAGAGACTCCAAAAGTCCATCTACATGGAGCTTCTTCATGCGTTTGACACCAATGTGACCAAGGCGGCAGTGCCACAAGTATGTGGGACTATCATTATCAACCTTACATCTTTTGGTATTCACACTATGAATATGTGTAACATTACGTTCGAGATTCATTAAGAATAAACCATTGACCAGCGGGGCATGACCATAAGACATATCTCTCATATAAATAGAACAACCATTATTCTCGAATTTAAATGAGTAGCCATCTCGTATTAAACGAGATCCTGATACAATGTTCATGCTCAAAGCTGGCACTAAATAACAATTATTGAGGTTTAAAACTAATCCCATAGGTAAATGTAGAGGTAGCGTGCTGACGGCGATCACATCGACCTTGGAACCATTCCCGACACGCATCGTGACCTCGTCCTTCGCCAGTCTCCGCTTATTCTGCAGCTCCTGTTTTGAGTTACAAATATGAGCAACTGCACCGGTATCAAATACCCAGGAGCTACTACGAGTACTGGTAAGGTACACATCAATAACATGAATATCACATATACCTTTGGTGTTGTCGGCCTTCTTGTCCGCTAAGTACTTGGGGCAGTTCCGCTTCTAGTGACCACTTCCCTTGCAATAAAAACACCCAGTCTCAGGCTTGGGTCCACTCTTTAGCTTCTTCCCGGCAGCTTGCTTGCCAGGCGCGACAACTCCCTTGCCATCTTTCTTGAAACCCTTTTTACCCTTGCCTTTCTTGAACTTAGTGGTTTTATTCACCATCAACACTTGATGTTCCTTTTTGATTTCCACCTCCGCTGATTTCAGCATCGAATATACCTCAGGAATGGTTTTCTCCATCCCCTGCATATTGAAGTTCATCACAAAGCTCTTGTAGCTCGGTGGAAGTGATTGAAGGATTCTGTCAATGACCGCATCATCCGGGAGATTAACTCCCAGCTGAGACAAGCGGTTGTGCAACCTAGACATTTTGAGTATGTGCTCGCTGACGGAACTATTCTCCTCCATCTTACAACTGTAGAACTTGTCGGAGACTTCATATCTCTCGACTCGGGCATGGGCTTGGAAAACCATTTTCAGCTCTTGGAACATCTCATATGCTCCGTGCTGCTCGAAACGCTTTTGGAGCCCCGGTTCTAAGCTGTAAAGCATGCCGCACTGAACCAGGGAGTAATCATCAGCACGGGACAGACAAGCGTTCATAACGTCTTGGTTTGCTGGGACTGGTGCTTCACCTAGCGGTGCTTCAAGGACATATGCTTTCTTGGCAGCTATGAGGATGATCCTCAAGTTTCGGACCCAGTCCGTATAGTTGCTACCATTGTCTTTCAGCTTGGTTTTCTCTAGGAACGCATTGAAGTTGAGGACAACATTAGCGTGGGACATTTGATCTACAAGACATATTATAAATATTTTAGACTAAGTTCATGATAATTACATTCATCTAATCAAATTATTTAATGAACTCCCACTCAGACAGACATCCCTCTAGTCATCTAAGTGATACATGATCCGAGTCAACTAGGCCGTGTTTGATCATCACGTGAGACGGACTAGTCATCATCGGTGAACATCTTCATGTTGATCGTATCTTCTATATGACTCATGTTCGACCTTTCGGTCTTTCGTATTCCGAGGCCATGTCTGTGCATGCTAGGCTCGTCAAGTCAACCTAAGTGTATTACGTGTGTAAATCTGGCTTACACCCGTTGTATTCGAACATTAGAATCTATCACACCCGATCATCATGTGGTGCTTCGAAACAACGAACCTTCGCAACGGTGCACAGTTAGGGGAAACACTTTCTTGAAATTATTGCGAGGGATCATCTTATTTAAGCTACCGTCGTTCTAAGCAAACAAGATGTAGAACATGATAAACATTACATGCAATCAAATAGTGACATGATATGGCCAATACCATTTTTGCTCCTTTTGATCTCCATCTTCGGGGTGCCATGATCATCATCGTCACCGGCATGACACCATGATCTCCATCATCGTGTCTTCATGAAGTTGTCTCGTCAACTATTACTTCTACTACTATGGCTAACGGTTTTGCAATAAAGTAAAGTAATTACATGACATTTATGTTGACACACAGGTCATAAATAAATTAAGACAACTCCTATGGCTCCTGCCGGTTGTCATACTCATCGACATGCAAGTCGTGATTCCTATTACAAGAACATGATCAATCTCATACATCACATCCTTTTGGCCATATCACATCACACGACATATGCTGCAAAAACAAGTTAGACATCCTCTAATTGTTGTTGCAAATTATTTTACGTGGCTGCTATAGGTTTCTTAGCAAGAACGTTTCTTACCTATGCCAAAACCACAACATGATATGCCAATTTCTATTTACCCTTCATAAGGACCCTTTTCATCGAATCCGATCCGACTAAAGTGGGAGAGATAGACACCTGCTAGCCACCTTATGCAACTAGTGCATGTCAGTCGGTGGAACCCGTCTCACGTAAGTGTACATGTAAGGTCGGTCCGGGCCGCTTCATCCCACGATGCCGCCGAATCAAGATAAGACTAGTAACGGCAAGTAAATTGACAAAATCGACGCCCACAACAACTTGTGTTCTACTTGTGCATAGAAACTACGCATAGACCTAGCTCACGGTGCCACTGTTGGGGATCGTTGCAGAAATTAAAAAAATTCTATGCATCACCAAGATCAATCTATGGAGTAACTAGCAACGAGAGAGAGAGAGAGAGAGAGAGAGGAGTGCATCTACATACCCTTGTAGATCGCTAGCGGAAGCGTTCAAGAGAATGGGGTTGATGGGGTCGTACTCGTCGTGATCCAAATCACCGATGATCTTAGCACCGACGAACGGCACCTCCACGTTCAACACATGTACGGACCAGTGACGTCTCCCACGCCTTGATCCAGCAAGGAGGAGGGAGAGGTTGAGGAAGAGGGCTCCAACAGCAGCACGATAGCGTGGTGGTGATGGAGTGGCAGTACTCCGGCAGGGCTTCGCCAAGCTCTTGCGGAGGAGGAGAGGTGTTGGGGAGGGGAGGGGCTGCGCCTTGGATGTGGAACTGCAGCCCTCCCCTCGCCCCTCTATTTATAGGGAGAAGTGGGAAGGGGGCCGGCCCCTCTAGATGGGATCTAGAGGGGGGGCAAGGGGGAAGGGGCTTGCCCCCAAGCCAAGGGGCGCCCCTTTAGGGTTCCCCGCAACCCTAGGCGCATGGGCCCTAGGGGGGTTGGCGCCCCAACCCACTTGGGGCTGATTCCCTTCCACCTACAGCCCATAAGGCCCTTCGGGGCAGGTGGACCCCCCCGGTGGACCCCCGAAACCCCTCGTGACGTCCAGGATCTCATCTGGGACTCCGAACAACATTCGGTAATCACATACAAATCTTCCTTATAACCCTAGCGTCATCGAACCTTAAGTGTGTAGACCCTACGGGTTCAGGAACCATGCAGACATGACCGAGACAACTCTCTGGACAATAACCAACAGCGGGATCTGGATACCCATGTTGGCTCCCACATGTTCCACGATGATCTCATCGGATGAACCACGATGTCGAGGATTCAAGCAATCCCGTATACAATTCCCTTTGTCAATCGGTATGTTACTTGCCCGAGATTCGATCGTCAGTATCCCAATACCTCGTTCAATCTCATTACCAGCAAGTCACTTTACTCATTCTGTAATGCATGATCCCGTGACCAACTACTTAGCCACAATGAACTCATTATGATGATGCATTACCGAGTGGGCCCTGAGATACCTCTCCGTCATACGGAGTGACAAATCCCAGTCTCGATACGTGCCAACCCAATAGACACTTTTGGAGATACCTGTAGTGCACCTTTATATCCACCCAGTTACGTTGTGACGTTTGGTACACCCAAAGCACTCCTACAGTATCCGGGAGTTGCACAATCTCATGGTCTAAGGAAATGATATTTGACATTAGAAAAGCTCTAGCAGACGAACTACACGATCTTGTGCTATGCTTAGGATTGGGTCTTGTCCACCACATCATTCTCCTAATGATGTGATCCCATTATCAATGACATCCAATGTCCATAGTCAGGAAACCATGACCATCTGTTGATCAACGAGCTAGTCAACTAGAGGCTCACTAGGGACATGTTGTGGTCTATGTATTCACACATGTATTAGGATTTCCGGATAACACAATTATAGCATGAACAATAGACAATTATCATGAAGAAGGAAATATAATAATAACCATTTTATTATTGCCTCTAGGTCATATTTCCAATAGTATGATGATACCGACGATCGAATCTCGGGCAAGTAACATACCAATGACAAAGGGAATGACGTATGTTGTTATGCGGTTTGACCGATAAAGATCTTCATAGAATATGTAGCAACCAATATGAGCATCCAGGTTCTGCTATTGGTTTTTGACCGGAGATGTGAATCAGTCATGTCAACATAGTTCTCGAACCCGTAGGGTCCGCATGCTTAACGTTCGATGCCGATTTGTATTATGAGTTATGTGTTTTGGTGACCGAAGTTTGTTTCGAGTCCCGGATGAGATCAAGGACATGACGAGGAGTCTCTAAATGGCCGAGAGGTAAATATTGATACATTGGAAGGTAGTATTCGGACACCAGAAGGGTTCCGGAGTGTATCGGTACATACCAGAGTACCGAAGGGGTTACCGGAACCCCCCGGGGAAAGATATGGGCCATAGGAGGGAGGCTAACTCATGACCCACAAGTATAGGGGATCTATCGTAGTCCGTTCGATAAGTAAGAGTGTCAAACCCAACAAGGAGCAGAAGGAAATGACAAACGGTTTTCAGTAAGGTATTCTCTGCAAGCACTGAAATTATCGGTAATAGATGGTTTTGTGATAAGGTAACTCGTAACGGGTGACAAGTAATGAAAGTAAATAAGGTGCAGCAAGATGGACCAATCCTTTTTGTAGAAAGGGACAAGCTTGGAAAAACTCTTATATGAAGAAAAACGCTCCCGAGGACACATGGGAATTATCATCAAGCTAGTTTTCATCACGCTCATATGATTCGCGTTCATTACTTTGATAATTTGATATGTGGGTGGACCGGTGCTTGGGTGCTGCCCTTCCTCGGACAAGCATCCCACTTATGATTAACCCCTAGTGCAAGCATCCGCAACTACAAAAGAAGTATTAAGGTAAACCTAACCATAGCATGAAACATATGGATCCAAATCAGCCCCTTACGAAGCAACACATAAACTAGGGTTTAAGCTTCTGTCACTCTAGCAACCCATCATCTACTTATTACTTCCCAATGCCTTCCTCTAGGCCCAAAGAACGGTGAAGTGTCATGTAGTCGACGTTCACATAACACCACTAGAGGAAAGACAACATACATCTCATCAAAATATCGAACGAATACCAAATTCACATGACTACTTATAGCAAGACTTCTCCCATGTCCTCGGGAACAAACATAACTACTCACAAATCATATTCATGTTCATAATCAGAGGGGTATTAATATGCATAAAGGATCTGAACATATGATCTTCCACCAAATAAACCAACTAGCATCAACTACAAGGAGTAATCAACACTACTAGCAACCCACAGGTACCAATCTGAGGTTTTGGGACAAAGATTGGATACAAGAGATTAACTAGGGTTTGAGAGGAGATGGTGCTGGTGAAGATTTTGATGGATATTGACCCCCTCCCGATGAGAGGATCGATGGTGATGACGACGATGATGATTTCCCCCCTCCCGGAGGGATGTTTCCCCGGCAGAACAGCTCAACCGGAGCCCTAGATTGGTTCCGCCTCGTGACGGCGGTGTTTCGTCCCGAAAGCTTTCTTATGATTTTTTCTCAGACGAAAGGCTTCATATAGCAGAAGATGGGCACCGGAGGCCTGCCAGGGGGCCCACGAGACAGGGGGCACGCCCAAGGAGTAGGACGCGCCCCCACCCTCATGGCCAGGGTGTGGGCCCCCTCTGGTTGATTCTTTCTCCAGTATCTTTTATATATTCCAAAATGTGCGTCCGTGAAGTTTCAGGACTTTTGGAGCTGTGCAGAATAGGTCTCTAATATTTGCTCATTTTCCAGCCCAGAATTCCAGCTGCCGGCATTCTCCGTCTTCATGTAAACCTTGTAAAATAAGAGAGAATAGGCATAAGTATTGTGACATAATGTGTAATAACAGCCCATAATGCAATAAATATCGATATAAAAGCATGATGCAAAATGGAAGTATCAACTCCCCCAAGCTTAGACCTCGCTTGTCCTCAAGCGGAAGCCGATATCGAAAAATATGACCACATGTTTAGAGATAGAGGTGTCGATAAAATAAAATATGGACATGAGGGCAACATGATCATTCTTATAATAGCAACATATATATATATATATATATATATATATATTGTCATATGTTTTATTATGCTAAAATAATAATCTATTCACAATGTCAAGTATGAATCAGAAACTTCATTGTTAACTAACAAACTATGATCTCGGTCATTGAAGCAATTGCAATTTTTCATAACATCGGAAAGAGTCAATATAAGAGCTTTTCAGCAAGTCCACATACTCAACTATCATTTAGTCTTTCACAATTGCTAACTCTCACGCAATACTTATGGTTATGGAGTTTTAATCGGACACAGAAAAATATAGGGGCTTATAGTTTTGCCTCCCAACCTTTTACCTCAAGGGTAATGCCAACAATAATAGTTCATGATAATATATATATATATATATATATATATATATATATATATATATATATATATCAGGATCTTTCCAACACAATGTGCTTGCCAAAGAATAAAATGTAAAAAGGAAAGGTGAAGATCACCATGACTCTTGCATAAGGTATAAGACAAGAATAAAAGATAGGCCCTTCGCAGAGGGAAGCAGAGGTTGTCATGTGCTTTTATGGTTGGATGCATGAAATCTTAATGCAAAAGAACGTCACTTTATATTGCCACTTGTGATATGGACCTTTATTATGCAGTCCGTCGCTTTTATTGCTTCCACATCACAAGATCGTATAAAGCTTATTTTCTCCACACTAATAGATCATACATATTTAGAGAGCAATTTTTATTGCATTCAACAATGACAACTTACTTGAAGGATCTTACTCAATCCATAGTTAGATATGGTGGACACTCATGGCAAAACTGGGTTTAAGGATATTTGGAAACACAAGTAGTATCTCTACACTACTAGAAAAAGGGCTATAGATGGGATTGACACTAATGGCGCACCAGACAAGCGGTGCGCCATTAGTATATACTAATGGCGCACCACCTTATGATACGCCATTAGAGTTGAAACTACTAATGGCGCACCTGACCCCGGGTGCGCCATTAGTATAATTTTTTTTAACTAGTGCGCCTGTCCAAACATACTAATGGCGCATCCAGACATAGTGCGCCATTACTAGTTGTAACTAGTAATGGCGCACCTGCCGGAAAGTGCGCCACTAATGTTGTTTTTTATTATATTTTTTATTCCCTTTTTTTGCAAAACTACTAATGGCACACTGTTCCACCATGCGCCATTACTAATTTAAACTAGTAACGGCGCACTGTGGGACAGTGCGCCATTAGTAATTTTTTTTTTGCAAAACTACTAATGGCGCACCACCAGGAGGTGCGCCATTAGTAACCTGGATTACTAATGGCGCATTTAGAGTTGGTGCGCCATTAGTAAGTGGGCAGCAACAAGATATTTTGGACAGTCTCTCCTACCCACACTCACTTTCTCCCCACTTCATTCTCTCCACCTCCTCCTTGTCTCGGGTGCCTCCTCTTTTTCACCTCATTTACATCATAGATTCATTCAATTTAAGTGGTTAAATTACATTGTTTTGATAGGTAAGTAAGAGGGGAAGCTATATTTATGTTGTTCTCCCTACAACAATGTGCACATGCACTTTTTATGGCCTAGCTAGATCTATGTATGTTCGTGGTGTTGCATATGTTTGTGGTGTTGCATATGTGTTTGTGTTTGGAGGTGTACCGGTATTTGAAATTCGATAGTTGCCAATATTTTGCCGGAATGTTGATTCATTTCCGTTTCGGCGAGAATTTTGGCATTAAGCATTCTTTTTGGTCCTATTTTTAGGGAAAGTCATGCCAAATTTTTTCTTGGTTCTAAAATATCGTTTTGCTCTACCCCGCAGGCGACCATGGTCCGCATGATGACCGAAGGCATCGTGAATAGGTTTTTGAGGTCCGCGAAGGCCGAGATGCTTCAAAAGAACGAGACGGAGATAAGATGTCTGTGTCGAAGATGCAAGCTAAAGAGCCTTATTGCGGACCCGGAATCCGGGCAGGTGCGGGACCACCTGCTCTTGCGTGGTTTCATGGATGGCTATCGGTGGCAAGGTGATGAAGATGACTACGAAGTCGTCCATGGGGGCCGGGCAAGAAATGAGGAAGGGCAGCAAGACAACCACCGCGGCTCGGGCGGGCGAGAAGACGAAGAATCCCCAGGAGATGACCACAACGGTGATGCTGTACACAGTCATCATGTAGAAGATGCAGGACATGATGATGAGGAAGATGCCGGAGCAGTCGACATGCATGATCATGAAGATGATGATGCCGGCGGAGCAGACGACGCTGGACCATCGATTGGCTGGGTGCAGGACCCTCATATTCAAGAGCTGCTTCTCAAGCAGACGGATAACGCAAGAGCTGCCTCCCGAGAGAAAGCCAAGATGGATCAACTTGAGTTAGACGCAGTTACTCCATTGTATGAAGGATGCAGGCCCGAGGATACCCGCCTGAAAGTAACGCTCATGGCTCTGGAGATGAAGGTAAAACACAAAATGACCGACGCATGCTTCGACGAGAACATGTCATTCTGGCACGAACGTCTTCCCGAGGGGAACAAGTGCCCGACCAGTTTGGAGGAGGCGAAGAAAATCGTGTGTCCTCTGGATTTACCGCACGTGAAATACCATGTGTGCATGAACAATTGCATCATTTATCGGGACGAGCACGCGGAGTCTACCATATGTCCGGTGTGCGGCGTCACTCGATACAAGAAGAGGAAGAAAGCTCCTCGAAAAGTGGTGTGGTACTTTCCGATCACTCCTCGTCTGCAGCGGTATTTCGCGGACCCTAAGGTAGCAAAGCTCCTGCGTTGGCATGCGGATAGGGAGGAGAAGAAGCGAGAAGATGACGCAAATGATCCGGAGATAGATAAAAAAGACAAGATGCTGAGTCACCCTAAGGATGCGAGCCAGTGGCAAGCGTTGAACTTTGAAGACCCAGAATTTGGGAACGATCCAAGGAACATCGTGCTGGGCGCGAGCATCGATGGAGTCAATCCGTTTGGCAGCCAGAGAAGCACACATAGCACCTGGCCTGTGTTTGTGTGGATGTACAACCTTCCCCCCTGGTTGTGCATGAAGAGGAAGTACATTCACATGAGTATGCTAATTGAAGGACCGAAACAACCAGGGAATGACATCAATCCGTATCTGGGGCTGCTGAAAGAGGAGCTTGACACGCTGTGGAAAACGCCAACCAATACGTGGGACGCCGCAGAAAAAGAATATTTCCCTATGAGAGCCGCGCTGCTCACGACGGTGCACGACTATCTCGGTTACGGATATATCGCGGGGCAGGTGGTCGACGGATTTTCTGGATGCGTCAGGTGCATGGATGACACAACATATCGCCAACTAGATAGAGATCCTGGGTCTTCGAAAACCGTGTTCATGGGACATCGAAGGTGGCTTCACGATGATGACCCGTGGAGAAAACGGAAGGATCTGTTCGATGGTGAAACCGAACCCTGAGGACGCCCGCGTACGAGGAGCGGCGAGGAAATAGACGAGCTGTTGAAAAATTGGAAAGACTGCCCACTGCCGGGAAAGAAGCAAAAGGCGCCAGAGCCGGGAAAGAAGCGAAAGGCGCCAGAGCCGCTGCTGAAGGTATGGAAAACGAGGCCTGTTTTCTGGGACTTGCCGTACTGGAAGATCCACCGTGTGCCTCACAGCCTTGATGTCATGCATATCATGAAGAATGTGTGCGAGAGTCTACTTGGTACCCTGCTCAACATGCCAGAGAGGACCAAAGATGGGCCGAAAGCAAGGGCAGACTTGAAATCAATGGGCATCAGGCAGGAGCTTCACGCTATATATGATGATCATGATGATGATGATGATGATGAGGCGAAGCAGGACACGGAAAGTCGTCGCAAAGGCAAGAAGGCCAAGAAGACCGAAAATGACTACCCTCCCGCGTGCTTCACTCTAAGTCAGGAGGAGATCGAGCAGTTTTTCACCTGCCTCGTAGGAGTAAAACTTCCTTATGGTTATGCGGGGAAGATAAGCAGATACCTAGACCCAGCGAAGCTGAAGTTCAACGGGATGAAGTCTCACGACTGTCATGTGCTGATGACGCAGATACTTCCAGTTGCAATCCGTGGGATCATGGACGCGCACGTCCGTGAAACCCTATTTGGCCTATGCAACTTTTTTGACGTCATCTCTTGGAAGTCTGTTGGCGTGAGGCAACTCAGAAGGCTACAGGAAGAGATCGTGGTGATACTATGCGAGCTTGAGATGTACTTCCCGCCCGCATTCTTCGACGTTATGGTGCATCTGCTGGTCCATATCGTGGACGATATCATCCAACTCGGGCCGACGTTCCTGCACAGCATGATGCCGTTCGAAAGGATGAATGGTGTCATCAAAGGATACGTTCGCAACATGTCACGTCCAGAGGGAAGCATAGCCAGGGGCTTTCTGACCGAAGAGTGCATCTCCTACTGCACGAATTATCTAGGCATCGAGAACCCCGTTGGTCTGCCCGTCAACAGGCACCTCGGCAGGCTCGCTGGATGGGGTCACCGTGAGGGTCGTCGCGAAATGCATGTCGACTTCGAGGGTCGACTCGCCGACTTTGAAAGAGCAAACCTAGTCACGCTACAACACATAGACGTGGTCGATCCTTGGGTGGTACAGCACAAAACCTTTATTAAGAAGACGTACAATGACCGAGGCCAACAGAGGACGGAAGGAGATATACTCAAAGAGCACAACTCATGTTTCACGCGTTGGTTCAAGCAGAAGCTTCTGTCGTACCCTTTACATGAGGATTCTTCCGCGGAAGAACAACTCATATTTGCCTTGTCACAGGGCGCTGAGCACAACCTGATGACCTATGAGGCGTACGATATCAACGGCTACACATTCTACACCGAGGCCAAGGACATGAAGAGCGATGGTTATCAGAACTCCGGGGTAACGATGGAATCCTACACCGGTAACGACAAGGACAGATACTACGGAAGGATCGAGGAGATCTGGGAGCTGAGCTACGCTGGAGAGAAGGTCCTGATGTTTCGTGTCAGATGGGCCAAGAGCGTCCTAAAATAAGACCGGTATTTCACCATCATGGTTATACCCGAAGCCAAATCCAAAACCGCGGGCGCAAACGTCACCGCGAAAAATGAGCCATGGGTACTGGCTTCCCAAGTGTACCAATGCTTCTTCATTACCGACCCGTCAAAGCCCAGTCGTGTTGTCGTGAGGAGAGGCAAAAGGAAGATCATCGGAATGGATGGAGTAGCCAATGAGCAAGACTTCGACAAGTACGGTGACCCGAGGATCAAACATGACGACAATGATGAAGTAGCAGCATACACCACAAGAAGAAGCAGGACCACCCTACCTAAAGGACGTCCGTTCCACAGAAGAACTCCATTTGCGAAAAAGAAGGGAAAGAAGATTGTGAACAGATAGCTAGCTAAGGTCGATTGTATTTAAATCGTAGCCTTCATTTCTCGATTGTATTTCATGGGCACTTTTTGAACTATCATGAATATTTTTAAATTTCATGGACACTCGATCTCGATCCCCCTCCATCTCGATCGCTATCCCACCTCGCCAGATCCGGCCCCCCTCGCCGCCGAGCACCTCTCGGTCCACCGGCCACCGCCGCCGACCCCCGCACCCTCGATTCCCCTACTCAACCGCCGCCGCCGACCCCCCGCACCCCTCCCCTACTCAACCGCCGCCGCCGACCCCCCGCACCCCGCGCACCCTCCCCCGCTCCACCGACATTACTG